>NW_027447013.1:0-39737 GCF_038048845.1 Mixophyes fleayi | reverse complement strand
TTCAGAAAGACTTAGAAAGTTGATAATTGTGGGCAATGTTAGAAATGTCAGGAGAAACAAGAATTATGTAAAAGGATTGATGTAAGTCATTGTTTCCAAGAGAAATGGAGACAGGAGTGTAAAAAAGCGTTGTTTTTGGACTGCAATGAAGAAATGACTATGTTCTGCGATTTCTCCTGCTCAAAAAGACTTAGGAAGTTGATAATTGTGGGCAATGTTAGAAATGTCAGGAGAAACAAGAATTATGTAAAAGGATTGATGTAAGTCATTGTTTCCAAGAGAAAGGGAGACTGGAGTGTAAAAAAGCATTGTTTTTGGACGGCAATGAATAAATGACTGTTTTGCGATTTCTCTTGCTCAGAAAGACTTAGAAAGTTGATAATTGTGGGCAATGTTAGAAATGTCATGAGAAACAAGAATTATGTAAAAGGATTGATGTAAGTCATTGTTTCCAGGAGAAAGGGAGACAGGAGTGTAAAAAAGCGTTGTTTTTGGACGGCAATGAAGAAATGACTATATTTTGCGATTTCTCCTGCTCAGAAAGACTTAGAAAGTTGATAATTGTGGGCAATGTTAGAAATGTCAGGAGAAACAAGAATTATGTAAAAGGATTGATGTAAGTCATTGTTTCCAAGAGAAAGGGAGACTGGAGTGTAAAAAAGCGTTGTTTTTGGACTGCAATGAAGAAATGACTATGTTTTGCGATTTCTCCTGCTCAGAAAGACTTAGAAAGTTGATAATTGTGGACAATGTTAGAAATGTCATGAGAAACAAGAATTATGTAAAAGGATTGAAGTAAGTCATTGTTTCCAGGAGAAAGGGAGACAGGAGTGTAAAAAAGCATTGTTTTTGGACGGCAATGAAGAAATGACTATATTTTGCGATTTCTCCTGCTCAGAAAGACTTAGAAAGTTGATAATTGTGGGCAATGTTAGAAATGTCATGAGAAACAAGAATTATGTAAAAGGATTGATGTAAGTCATTGTTTCCAGGAGAAAGGGAGACAGGAGTGTAAAAAAGCGTTGTTTTTGGACGGCAATGAAGAAATGACTATATTTTGCGATTTCTCCTGCTCAGAAAGACTTAGAAAGTTGATAATTATGGGCAATGTTAGAAATGTCATGAGAAACAAGAATTATATAAAAGGATTGATGTAAGTCATTGTTTCCAAGTGAAAGGGAGACTGGAGTGTAAAAAAGCGTTGTTTTTGGACTGCAATGAAGAAATGACTATGTTTTGCGATTTCTCCTGCTCAGAAAGACTTAGAAAGTTGATAATTGTGGGCAATGTTAGAAATGTCATGAGAAACGGTTTCTCCTGCTCAGAAAGACTTGGAAAGTTGATAATTGTGGGCAATGTTAGAAATGTCAGGAGAAACAAGAATTATGTAAAAGGATTGATGTAAGTCATTGTTTCCAAGAGAAATGGAGACAGGAGTGTAAAAAAGCGTTGTTTTTGGACTGCAGTGAAGAAATGACTATGTTCTGCGATTTCTCCTGCTCAAAAAGACTTAGGAAGTTGATAATTGTGGGCAATGTTAGAAATGTCAGGAGAAACAAGAATTATGTAAAAGGATTGATGTAAGTCATTGTTTCCAAGAGAAAGGGAGACTGGAGTGTAAAAAAGCATTGTTTTTGGGCGGCAATGAATAAATGACTGTTTTGCGATTTCTCTTGCTCAGAAAGACTTAGAAAGTTGATAAATGTGGGCAATGTTAGAAATGTCAGGAGAAACAAGAATTATGTAAAAGTATTGATGTAAGTCTTTGTTTCCAAGAGAAAGGGAGACAGGAGTGTAAAAAAGTGTTGTTTTTGGACGGCAATGAAGAAATGACTATGTTTTGCGATTTCTCCTGCTCAGAAAGACTTAGAAAGTTGATAATTGTGGGCAATGTTAGAAATGTCATGAGAAACAAGAATTATGTAAAAGTATTGATGTAAGTCATTGTTTCCAGGAGAAAGGGAGACAGGAGTGTAAAAAAGCGTTGTTTTTGGACGGCAATGAAGAAATGACTATATTTTGCGGTTTCTCCTGCTCAGAAAGACTTAGAAAGTTGATAATTGTGGGCAATGTTAGAAATGTCAGGAGAAACAAGAATTATGTAAAAGGATTGATGTAAGTCATTGTTTCCAGGAGAAGGGGAGACAGGAGTGTAAAAAAGCGTTGTTTTTGGACGGCAATGAAGAAATTACTATATTTTGCGATTTCTCCTGCTCAGAAAGACTTAGAAAGTTGATAATTGTGGGCAATGTTAGAAATGTCAGGAGAAACAAGAATTATGTAAAAGGATTGATGTAAGTCATTGTTTCCAAGAGAAAGGGAGACTGGAGTGTAAAAAAGCGTTGTTTTTGGACTGCAATGAAGAAATGACTATGTTTTGCGATTTCTCCTGCTCAGAAAGACTTAGAAAGTTGATAATTGTGGACAATGTTAGAAATGTCATGAGAAACAAGAATTATGTAAAAGGATTGATGTAAGTCATTGTTTCCAAGAGAAAGGGAGACAGGAGTGTAAAAAAGCGTTGTTTTTGGACGGCAATGAAGAAATGACTATATTTTGCGGTTTCTCCTGCTCAGAAAGACTTAGAAAGTTGATAATTGTGGGCAATGTTAGAAATGTCAGGAGAAACAAGAATTATGTAAAAGGATTGATGTAAGTCATTGTTTCCAAGAGAAATGGAGACAGGAGTGTAAAAAAGCGTTGTTTTTGGACTGCAATGAAGAAATGACTATGTTCTGCGATTTCTCCTGCTCAAAAAGACTTAGGAAGTTGATAATTGTGGGCAATGTTAGAAATGTCAGGAGAAACAAGAATTATGTAAAAGGATTGATGTAAGTCATTGTTTCCAAGAGAAAGGGAGACTGGAGTGTAAAAAAGCATTGTTTTTGGACGGCAATGAATAAATGACTGTTTTGCGATTTCTCTTGCTCAGAAAGACTTAGAAAGTTGATAATTGTGGGCAATGTTAGAAATGTCATGAGAAACAAGAATTATGTAAAAGGATTGATGTAAGTCATTGTTTCCAGGAGAAAGGGAGACAGGAGTCTAAAAAAGCGTTGTTTTTGGACGGCAATGAAGAAATGACTATATTTTGCGATTTCTCCTGCTCAGAAAGACTTAGAAAGTTGATAATTGTGGGCAATGTTAGAAATGTCAGGAGAAACAAGAATTATGTAAAAGGATTGATGTAAGTCATTGTTTCCAAGAGAAAGGGAGACTGGAGTGTAAAAAAGCGTTGTTTTTGGACTGCAATGAAGAAATGACTATGTTTTGCGATTTCTCCTGCTCAGAAAGACTTAGAAAGTTGATAATTGTGGACAATGTTAGAAATGTCATGATAAACAAGAATTATGTAAAAGGATTGATGTAAGTCATTGTTTCCAGGAGAAAGGGAGACAGGAGTGTAAAAAAGCGTTGTTTTTGGACGGCAATGAAGAAATGACTATATTTTGCGGTTTCTCCTGCTCAGAAAGACTTAGAAAGTTGATAATTGTGGGCAATGTTAGAAAAGTCAGGAGAAACAAGAATTATGTAAAAGGATTGATGTAAGTCATTGTTTCCAAGAGAAATGGAGACAGGAGTGTAAAAAAGCGTTGTTTTTGGACTGCAATGAAGAAATGACTATGTTCTGCGATTTCTCCTGCTCAAAAAGACTTAGAAAGTTGATAATTGTGGGCAATGTTAGAAATGTCAGGAGAAACAAGAATTATGTAAAAGTATTGATGTAAGTCATTGTTTCCAAGAGAAAGGGAGACAGGAGTGTAAAAAAGTGTTGTTTTTGGACGGCAATGAAGAAATGACTATATTTTGCGATTTCTCCTGCTCAGAAAGACTTAGAAAGTTGATAATTGTGGGCAATGTTAGAAATGTCATGATAAACAAGAATTATGTAAAATGATTGATGTAAGTCATTGTTTCCAGGAGAAAGGGAGACAGGAGTGTAAAAAAGCGTTGTTTTTGGACGGCAATGAAGAAATGACTATATTATGCGGTTTCTCCTGCTCAGAAAGACTTAGAAAGTTGATAATTGTGGGCAATGTTAGAAATGTCAGGAGAAACAAGAATTATGTAAAAGGATTGATGTAAGTCATTGTTTCCAAGAGAAATGGAGACAGGAGTGTAAAAAAGCGTTGTTTTTGGACTGCAATGAAGAAATGACTATGTTCTGCGATTTCTCCTGCTCAAAAAGACTTAGAAAGTTGATAATTGTGGGCAATGTTAGAAATGTCAGGAGAAACAAGAATTATGTAAAAGTATTGATGTAAGTCATTGTTTCCAAGAGAAAGGGAGACAGGAGTGTAAAAAAGTGTTGTTTTTGGACGGCAATGAAGAAATGACTATATTTTGCGGTTTCTCCTGCTCAGAAAGACTTAGAAAGTTGATAATTGTGGGCAATGTTAGAAATGTCAGGAGAAACAAGAATTATGTAAAAGGATTGATGTAAGTCATTGTTTCCAAGAGAAATGGAGACAGGAGTGTAAAAAAGCGTTGTTTTTGGACTGCAATGAAGAAATGACTATGTTCTGCGATTTCTCCTGCTCAAAAAGACTTAGAAAGTTGATAATTGTGGGCAATGTTAGAAATGTCAGGAGAAACAAGAATTATGTAAAAGGATTGATGTAAGTCATTGTTTCCAAGAGAAAGGGAGACTGGAGTGTAAAAAAGCATTGTTTTTGGACGGCAATGAATAAATGACTGTTTTGCGATTTCTCCTGCTCAGAAAGACTTAGAAAGTTGATAATTGTGGGCAATGTTAGAAATGTCATGAGAAACAAGAATTGTGTAAAAGGATTGATGTAAGTCATTGTTTCCAGGAGAAGGGGAGACAGGAGTGTAAAAAAGCGTTGTTTTTGGACGGCAATGAAGAAATGACTATATTTTGCGATTTCTCCTGCTCAGAAAGCCTTAGAAAGTTGATAATTGTGGGCAATGTTAGAAATGTCATGAGAAACAAGAATTATGTAAAAGGATTGATGTAAGTCATTGTTTCCAAGAGAAATGGAGACAGGAGTGTAAAAAAGCGTTGTTTTTGGACTGCAATGAAGAAATGACTATGTTCTGCGATTTCTCCTGCTCAAAAAGACTTAGAAAGTTGATAATTGTGGGCAATGTTAGAAATTTCATGAGAAACAAGAATTATGTAAAAGGATTGATGTAAGTCATTGTTTCCAGGAGAAAGGGAGACTGGAGTGTAAAAAAGCGTTGTTTTTGGACGGCAATGAAGAAATGACTATATTTTGCGATTTCTCCTGCTCAGAAAGACTTAGAAAGTTGATAATTGTGGGCAATGTTAGAAATGTCAGGAGAAACAAGAATTATGTAAAAGGATTGATGTAAGTCATTGTTTCCAAGAGAAAGGGAGACTGGAGTGTAAAAAAGCGTTGTTTTTGGACTGCAATGAAGAAATGACTATGTTCTGCGATTTCTCCTGCTCAAAAAGACTTTGAAAGTTGATAATTGTGGGCAATGTTAGAAATGTCAGGAGAAACAAGAATTATGTAAAAGTATTGATGTAAGTCATTGTTTCCAAGAGAAAGGGAGACAGGAGTGTAAAAAAGCGTTGTTTTTGGACGGCAATGAAGAAATGACTATATTTTGCGGTTTCTCCTGCTCAGAAAGAATTAGAAAGTTGATAATTGTGGGCAATGTTAGAAATGTCAGGAGAAACAAGAATTATGTAAAAGGATTGATGTAAGTCATTGTTTCCAAGAGAAATGGAGACAGGAGTGTAAAAAAGCGTTGTTTTTGGACTGCAATGAAGAAATGACTATGTTCTGCGATTTCTCCTGCTCAAAAAGACTTAGGAAGTTGATAATTGTGGGCAATGTTAGAAATGTCAGGAGAAACAAGAATTATGTAAAAGGATTGATGTAAGTCATTGTTTCCAAGAGAAAGGGAGACTGGAGTGTAAAAAAGCATTGTTTTTGGACGGCAATGAAGAAATGACTATATTTTGCGGTTTCTCCTGCTCAGAAAGACTTAGAAAGTTGATAATTGTGGGCAATGTTAGAAATGTCAGGAGAAACAAGAATTATGTAAAAGGATTGATGTAAGTCATTGTTTCCAAGAGAAAGGGAGACTGGAGTGTAAAAAAGCGTTGTTTTTGGACTGCAATGAAGAAATGACTATGTTTTGCGATTTCTCCTGCTCAGAAAGACTTAAAAAGTTGATAATTGTGGACAATGTTAGAAATGTCATGAGAAACAAGAATTATGTAAAAGGATTGATGTAAGTCATTGTTTCCAAGAGAAAGGGAGACTGGAGTGTAAAAAAGCGTTGTTTTTGGACTGCAATGAAGAAATGACTATGTTTTGCGATTTCTCCTGCTCAGAAAGACTTAGAAAGTTGATATTTGTGGGCAATGTTAGAAATGTCAGGAGAAACAAGAATTATGTAAAAGGATTGATGTAAGTCATTGTTTCCAGGAGAAAGGGAGACTGGAGTGTAAAAAAGCATTGTTTTTGTACGGCAATGAATAAATGACTGTTTTGCGATTTCTCTTGCTCAGAAAGACTTAGAAAGTTGATAATTGTGGGCAATGTTAGAAATGTCATGAGAAACAAGAATTATGTTAAAGGATTGATGTAAGTCATTGTTTCCAGGAGAAGGGGAGACAGGAGTGTAAAAAAGCGTTGTTTTTGGACGGCAATGAAGAAATTACTATATTTTGCGATTTCTCCTGCTCAAAAAGACTTAGAAAGTTGATAATTGTGGGCAATGTTAGAAATTTCATGAGAAACAAGAATTATGTAAAAGGATTGATGTAAGTCATTGTTTCCAGGAGAAAGGGAGACAGGAGTGTAAAAAAGCGTTGTTTTTGGACGGCAATGAAGAAATGACTATATTTTGCAGTTTCTCCTGCTCAGAAAGACTTAGAAAGTTGATAATTGTGGGCAATGTTAGAAATGTCAGGAGAAACAAGAATTATGTAAAAGGATTGATGTAAGTCATTGTTTCCAAGAGAAAGGGAGACTGGAGTGTAAAAAAGCGTTGTTTTTGGACTGCAATGAAGAAATGACTATGTTCTGCGATTTCTCCTGCTCAAAAAGACTTAGAAAGTTGATAATTGTGGGCAATGTTAGAAATGTCAGGAGAAACAAGAATTATGTAAAAGTATTGATGTAAGTCATTGTTTCCAAGAGAAAGGGAGACAGGAGTGTAAAAAAGCGTTGTTTTTGGACGGCAATGAAGAAATGACTATATTTTGCGGTTTCTCCTGCTCAGAAAGAATTAGAAAGTTGATAATTGTGGGCAATGTTAGAAATGTCAGGAGAAACAAGAATTATGTAAAAGGATTGATGTAAGTCATTGTTTCCAAGAGAAATGGAGACAGGAGTGTAAAAAAGCGTTGTTTTTGGACTGCAATGAAGAAATGACTATGTTCTGCGATTTCTCCTGCTCAAAAAGACTTAGGAAGTTGGAAGTTGATAATTGTGGGCAATGTTAGAAATGTCAGGAGAAACAAGAATTATGTAAAAGGATTGATGTAAGTCATTGTTTCCAAGAGAAAGGGAGACTGGAGTGTAAAAAAGCATTGTTTTTGGACGGCAATGAATAAATGACTGTTTTGCGATTTCTCTTGCTCAGAAAGACTTAGAAAGTTGATAATTGTGGGCAATGTTAGAAATGTCAGGAGAAACAAGAATTATGTAAAAGGATTGATGTAAGTCATTGTTTCCAAGAGAAAGGGAGACTGGAGTGTAAAAAAGCGTTGTTTTTGGACTGCAATGAAGAAATGACTATGTTTTGCGATTTCTCCTGCTCAGAAAGACTTAGAAAGTTGATAATTGTGGACAATGTTAGAAATGTCATGAGAAACAAGAATTATGTAAAAGGATTGATGTAAGTCATTGTTTCCAAGAGAAAGGGAGACTGGAGTGTAAAAAAGCGTTGTTTTTGGACTGCAATGAAGAAATGACTATGTTTTGCGATTTCTCCTGCTCAGAAAGACTTAGAAAGTTGATATTTGTGGGCAATGTTAGAAATGTCAGGAGAAACAAGAATTATGTAAAAGGATTGATGTAAGTCATTGTTTCCAGGAGAAAGGGAGACTGGAGTGTAAAAAAGCATTGTTTTTGGACGGCAATGAATAAATGACTGTTTTGCGATTTCTCTTGCTCAGAAAGACTTAGAAAGTTGATAATTGTGGGCAATGTTAGAAATGTCATGAGAAACAAGAATTATGTAAAAGGATTGATGTAAGTCATTGTTTCCAGGAGAAGGGGAGACAGGAGTGTAAAAAAGCGTTGTTTTTGGACGGCAATGAAGAAATTACTATATTTTGCGATTTCTACTGCTCAGAAAGACTTAGAAAGTTGATAATTGTGGGCAATGTTAGAAATGTCATGAGAAACAAGAATTATGTAAAAGGATTGATGTAAGTCATTGTTTCCAGGAGAAAGGGAGACAGGAGTGTAAAAAAGCGTTGTTTTTGGACGGCAATGAAGAAATGACTATATTTTGCGATTTCTCCTGCTCAGAAAGACTTAGAAAGTTGATAATTGTGGGCAATGTTAGAAATGTCAGGAGAAACAAGAATTACGTAAAAGGATTGATGTAAGTCATTGTTTCCAAGAGAAAGGGAGACTGGAGTGTAAAAAAGCGTTGTTTTTGGACTGCAATGAAGAAATGACTATGTTTTGCGATTTCTCCTGCTCAGAAAGACTTAGAAAGTTGATAATTGTGGACAATGTTAGAAATGTCATGAGAAACAATAATTATGTAAAAGGATTGATGTAAGTCATTGTTTCCAGGAGAAAGGGAGACAGGAGTGTAAAAAAGCGTTGTTTTTGGACGGCAATGAAGAAATGACTATATTTTGCGATTTCTCCTGCTCAGAAAGACTTAGAAAGTTGATAATTGTGGACAATGTTAGAAATGTCATGAGAAACAAGAATTATGTAAAAGGATTGATGTAAGTCATTGTTTCCAGGAGAAAGGGAGACAGGAGTGTAAAAAAGCGTTGTTTTTGGACGGCAATGAAGATGAAATGACTATATTTTGCGATTTCTCCTGCTCAGAAAGACTTAGAAAGTTGATAATTGTGGCAATGTTAGAAATGTCAGGAGAAACAAGAATTATGTAAAAGGATTGATGTAAGTCATTGTTCCAAGAGAAAGGGAGACTGGAGTGTAAAAAAGCGTTGTTTTTGGACTGCAATGAAGAAATGACTATGTTTTGCGATTTCTCCTGCTCAGAAAGACTTAGAAAGTTGATATTTGTGGGCAATGTTAGAAATGTCATGAGAAACAAGAATTATGTAAAAGGATTGATGTAAGTCATTGTTTCCAGGAGAAGGGGAGACAGGAGTGTAAAAAAGCGTTGTTTTTGGACGGCAATGAAGAAATTACTATATTTTGCGATTTCTCCTGCTCAGAAAGACTTAGAAAGTTGATAATTGTGGGCAATGTTAGAAATGTCATGATAAACAAGAATTATGTAAAAGGATTGATGTAAGTCATTGTTTCCAGGAGAAAGGGAGACAGGAGTGTAAAAAAGCGTTGTTTTTGGACGGCAATGAAGAAATGACTATATTTTGCGGTTTCTCCTGCTCAGAAAGACTTAGAAAGTTGATAATTGTGGGCAATGTTAGAAATGTCAGGAGAAACAAGAATTATGTAAAAGGATTGATGTAAGTCATTGTTTCCAAGAGAAATGGAGACAGGAGTGTAAAAAAGCGTTGTTTTGGACTGCAATGAAGAAATGACTATGTTCTGCGATTTCTCCTGCTCAAAAAGACTTAGAAAGTTGATAATTGTGGGCAATGTTAGAAATGTCAGGAGAAACAAGAATTATGTAAAAGTATTGATGTAAGTCATTGTTTCCAAGAGAAAGGGAGACAGGAGTGTAAAAAAGTGTTGTTTTTGGACGGCAATGAAGAAATGACTATGTTTTGCGATTTCTCCTGCTCAGAAAGACTTAGAAAGTTGATAATTGTGGGCAATGTTAGAAATGTCATGAGAAACAAGAATTATGTAAAAGGATTGATGTAAGTCATTGTTTCCAGGAGAAAGGGAGACAGGAGTGTAAAAAAAGCGTTGTTTTTGGACGGCAATGAAGAAATGACTATATTTTGCGGTTTCTCCTGCTCAGAAAGACTTAGAAAGTTGATAATTGTGGGCAATGTTAGAAATGTCAGGAGAAACAAGAATTATGTAAAAGGATTGATGTAAGTCATTGTTTCCAAGAGAAATGGAGACAGGAGTGTAAAAAAGCGTTGTTTTTGGACTGCAATGAAGAAATGACTATGTTCTGCGATTTCTCCTGCTCAAAAAGACTTAGAAAGTTGATAATTGTGGGCAATGTTAGAAATGTCAGGAGAAACAAGAATTATGTAAAAGGATTGATGTAAGTCATTGTTTCCAAGAGAAAGGGAGACTGGGAGTGTAAAAAAGCATTGTTTTTGGACGGCAATGAATAAATGACTGTTTTGCGATTTCTCTTGCTCAGAAAGACTTAGAAAGTTGATAATTGTGGGCAATGTTAGAAATGTCATGAGAAACAAGAATTGTGTAAAAGGATTGATGTAAGTCATTGTTTCCAGGAGAAGGGGAGACAGGAGTGTAAAAAAGCGTTGTTTTTGGACGGCAATGAAGAAATGACTATGTTCTGCGATTTCTCCTGCTCAAAAAGACTTAGAAAGTTGATAATTGTGGGCAATGTTAGAAATTTCATGAGAAACAAGAATTATGTAAAAGGATTGATGTAAGTCATTGTTTCCAGGAGAAAGGGAGACAGGAGTGTAAAAAAGCGTTGTTTTTGGACGGCAATGAAGAAATGACTATATTTGCGATTTCTCCTGCTCAGAAAGACTTAGAAAGTTGATAATTGTGGGCAATGTTAGAAATGTCAGGAGAAACAAGATTATGTAAAAGGATTGATGTAAGTCATTGTTTCCAAGAGAAATGGAGACAGGAGTGTAAAAAAGCGTTGTTTTTGGACTGCAATGAAGAAATGACTATGTTCTGCGATTTCTCCTGCTCAAAAAGACTTAGAAAGTTGATAATTGTGGGCAATGTTAGAAATGTCAGGAGAAACAAGAATTATGTAAAAGTATTGATGTAAGTCATTGTTTCCAAGAGAAAGGGAGACAGGAGTGTAAAAAAGTGTTGTTTTTGGACGGCAATGAAGAAATGACTATGTTTTGCGATTTCTCCTACTCAGAAAGACTTAGAAAGTTGATAATTGTGGGCAATGTTAGAAATGTCATGAGAAACAAGAATTATGTAAAAGGATTGATGTAAGTCATTGTTTCCAAGAGAAAGGGAGACTGGAGTGTAAAAAAGCGTTGTTTTTGGACTGCAATGAAGAAATGACTATGTTTTGCGATTTCTCCTGCTCAGAAAGACTTAGAAAGTTGATATTTGTGGGCAATGTTAGAAATGTCAGGAGAAACAAGAATTATGTAAAAGGATTGATGTAAGTCATTGTTTCCAGGAGAAAGGGAGACTGGAGTGTAAAAAAGCATTGTTTTTGTACGGCAATGAATAAATGACTGTTTTGCGATTTCTCTTGCTCAGAAAGACTTAGAAAGTTGATAATTGTGGGCAATGTTAGAAATGTCATGAGAAACAAGAATTATGTTAAAGGATTGATGTAAGTCATTGTTTCCAGGAGAAGGGGAGACAGGAGTGTAAAAAAGCGTTGTTTTTGGACGGCAATGAAGAAATTACTATATTTTGCGATTTCTCCTGCTCAAAAAGACTTAGAAAGTTGATAATTGTGGGCAATGTTAGAAATTTCATGAGAAACAAGAATTATGTAAAAGGATTGATGTAAGTCATTGTTTCCAGGAGAAAGGGAGACAGGAGTGTAAAAAAGCGTTGTTTTTGGACGGCAATGAAGAAATGACTATATTTTGCGATTTCTCCTGCTCAGAAAGACTTAGAAGTTGATAATTGTGGGCAATGTTAGAAATGTCAGGAGAAACAAGAATTATGTAAAAGGATTGATGTAAGTCATTGTTTCAAGAGAAAGGGAGACTGGAGTGTAAAAAAGCGTTGTTTTTGGACTGCAATGAAGAAATGACTATGTTCTGCGATTTCTCCTGCTCAAAAAGACTTAGAAAGTTGATAATTGTGGGCAATGTTAGAAATGTCAGGAGAAACAAGAATTATGTAAAAGTATTGATGTAAGTCATTGTTTCCAAGAGAAAGGGAGACTGGAGTGTAAAAAAGCGTTGTTTTTGGACGGCAATGAAGAAATGACTATATTTTGCGGTTTCTCCTGCTCAGAAAGAATTAGAAAGTTGATAATTGTGGGCAATGTTAGAAATGTCAGGAGAAACAAGAATTATGTAAAAGGATTGATGTAAGTCATTGTTTCCAAGAGAAATGGAGACAGGAGTGTAAAAAAGCGTTGTTTTTGGACTGCAATGAAGAAATGACTATGTTCTGCGATTTCTCCTGCTCAAAAAGACTTAGGAAGTTGGAAGTTGATAATTGTGGGCAATGTTAGAAATGTCAGGAGAAACAAGAATTATGTAAAAGGATTGATGTAAGTCATTGTTTCCAAGAGAAAGGGAGACTGGAGTGTAAAAAAGCATTGTTTTTGGACGGCAATGAATAAATGACTGTTTTGCGATTTCTCTTGCTCAGAAAGACTTAGAAAGTTGATAATTGTGGGCAATGTTAGAAATGTCAGGAGAAACAAGAATTATGTAAAAGTATTGATGTAAGTCATTGTTTCCAAGAGAAAGGGAGACAGGAGTGTAAAAAAGTGTTGTTTTTGGACGGCAATGAAGAAATGACTATGTTTTGCGATTTCTCCTGCTCAGAAAGACTTAGAAAGTTGATAATTGTGGGCAATGTTAGAAATGTCATGAGAAACAAGAATTATGTAAAAGGATTGATGTAAGTCATTGTTTCCAGGAGAAAGGGAGACAGGAGTGTAAAAAAGCGTTGTTTTTGGACGGCAATGAAGAAATGACTATATTTTGCGGTTTCTCCTGCTCAGAAAGACTTAGAAAGTTGATAATTGTGGGCAATGTTAGAAATGTCAGGAGAAACAAGAATTATGTAAAAGGATTGATGTAAGTCATTGTTTCCAAGAGAAAGGGAGACTGGAGTGTAAAAAAGCGTTGTTTTTGGACTGCAATGAAGAAATGACTATGTTTTGCGATTTCTCCTGCTCAGAAAGACTTAGAAAGTTGATAATTGTGGACAATGTTAGAAATGTCATGAGAAACAAGAATTATGTAAAAGGATTGATGTAAGTCATTGTTTCCAAGAGAAAGGAGACTGGAGTGTAAAAAAGCGTTGTTTTTGGACTGCAATGAAGAAATGACTATGTTTTGCGATTTCTCCTGCTCAGAAAGACTTAGAAAGTTGATATTTGTGGGCAATGTTAGAAATGTCAGGAGAAACAAGAATTATGTAAAAGGATTGATGTAAGTCATTGTTTCCAGGAGAAAGGGAGACTGGAGTGTAAAAAAGCATTGTTTTTGGACGGCAATGAATAAATGACTGTTTGCGATTTCTCTTGCTCAGAAAGACTTAGAAAGTTGATAATTGTGGGCAATGTTAGAAATGTCATGAGAAACAAGAATTATGTAAAAGGATTGATGTAAGTCATTGTTTCCAGGAGAAGGGGAGACAGGAGTGTAAAAAAGCGTTGTTTTTGGACGGCAATGAAGAAATTACTATATTTTGCGATTTCTACTGCTCAGAAAGACTTAGAAAGTTGATAATTGTGGGCAATGTTAGAAATGTCATGAGAAACAAGAATTATGTAAAAGGATTGATGTAAGTCATTGTTCCAGGAGAAAGGGAGACAGGAGTGTAAAAAAGCGTTGTTTTGGACGGCAATGAGAAATGACTATATTTTGCGATTTCTCCTGCTCAGAAAGACTTAGAAAGTTGATAATTGTGGCAATGTTAGAAATGTCAGGAGAAACAAGAATTACGTAAAAGGATTGATGTAAGTCATTGTTTCCAGAGAAAGGGAGACTGGAGTGTAAAAAAGCGTTGTTTTTGGACTGCAATGAAGAAATGACTATGTTTTGCGATTTCTCCTGCTCAGAAAGACTTAGAAAGTTGATAATTGTGGACAATGTTAGAAATGTCATGAGAAACAATAATTATGTAAAAGGATTGATGTAAGTCATTGTTTCCAGGAGAAAGGGAGACAGGAGTGTAAAAAAGCGTTGTTTTTGGACGGCAATGAAGAAATGACTATATTTTGCGATTTCTCCTGCTCTGAAAGACTTAGAAAGTTGATAATTGTGGGCAATGTTAGAAATGTCAGGAGAAACAAGAATTATGTAAAAGGATTGATGTAAGTCATTGTTTCCAAGAGAAAGGGAGACTGGAGTGTAAAAAAGCATTGTTTTTGGACGGCAATGAATAAATGACTGTTTTGCGATTTCTCTTGCTCAGAAAGACTTAGAAAGTTGATAATTGTGGGCAATGTTAGAAATGTCATGAGAAACAAGAATTGTGTAAAAGGATTGATGTAAGTCATTGTTTCCAGGAGAAGGGGAGACAGGAGTGTAAAAAAGCGTTGTTTTTGGACGGCAATGAAGAAATGACTATGTTTTGCGATTTCTCCTGCTCAAAAAGACTTAGAAAGTTGATAATTGTGGGCAATGTTAGAAATTTCATGAGAAACAAGAATTATGTAAAAGGATTGATGTAAGTCATTGTTTCCAGGAGAAAGGGAGACAGGAGTGTAAAAAAGCGTTGTTTTTGGACGGCAATGAAGAAATGACTATATTTTGCGATTTCTCCTGCTCAGAAAGACTTAGAAAGTTGATAATTGTGGGCAATGTTAGAAATGTCAGGAGAAACAAGAATTATGTAAAAGGATTGATGTAAGTCATTGTTTCCAAGAGAAATGAGACAGGAGTGTAAAAAAGCGTTGTTTTTGGACTGCAATGAAGAAATGACTATGTTCTGGCTTTCTCCTGCTCAAAAAGACTTAGAAAGTTGATAATTGTGGGCAATGTTAGAAATGTCAGGAGAAACAAGAATTATGTAAAAGGATTGATGTAAGTCATTGTTTCCAAGAGAAATGGAGACAGAGTGTAAAAAAGCGTTGTTTTTGGACTGCAATGAAGAAATGACTTTGTTCTGCGATTTCTCCTGCTCAAAAAGACTTAGAAAGTTGATAATTGTGGGCAATGTTAGAAATGTCAGGAGAAACAAGAATTATGTAAAAGGATTGATGTAAGTCATTGTTTCCAAGAGAAAGGGAGACTGGAGTGTAAAAAAGCATTGTTTTTGGACGGCAATGAATAAATGACTGTTTTGCGATTTCTCCTGCTCAGAAAGACTTAGAAAGTTGATAATTGTGGGCAATGTTAGAAATGTCATGAGAAACAAGAATTGTGTAAAAGGATTGATGTAAGTCATTGTTTCCAGGAGAAGGGGAGACAGGAGTGTAAAAAAGCGTTGTTTTTGACGGCAATGAAGAAATGACTATATTTTGCGATTTCTCCTGCTCAGAAAGACTTAGAAAGTTGATAATTGTGGGCAATGTTAGAAATGTCATGAGAAACAAGAATTATGTAAAAGGATTGATGTAAGTCATTGTTTCCAAGAGAAATGGAGACAGGAGTGTAAAAAAGCGTTGTTTTTGGACTGCAATGAAGAAATGACTATGTTCTGCGATTTCTCCTGCTCAAAAAGACTTAGAAAGTTGATAATTGTGGGCAATGTTAGAAATTTCATGAGAAACAAGAATTATGTAAAAGGATTGATGTAAGTCATTGTTTCCAGGAGAAAGGGAGACAGGAGTGTAAAAAAGCGTTGTTTTTGGACGGCAATGAAGAAATGACTATATTTTGCGATTTCTCCTGCTCAGAAAGACTTAGAAAGTTGATAATTGTGGGCAATGTTAGAAATGTCAGGAGAAACAAGAATTATGTAAAAGGATTGATGTAAGTCATTGTTTCAAGAGAAAGGAGACTGGAGTGTAAAAAAGCGTTGTTTTTGACTGCAATGAAGAAATGACTATGTTCTGCGATTTCTCCTGCTCAAAAAGACTTAGAAAGTTGATAATTGTGGGCAATGTTAGAAATGTCATGAGAAACAAGAATTATGTAAAAGGATTGATGTAAGTCATTGTTTCCAGGAGAAAGGGAGACAGGAGTGGTAAAAAAGCGTTGTTTTTGGACGCAATGAAGAAATGACTATATTTTGCGGTTTCTCCTGCTCAGAAAGACTTAGAAAGTTGATAATTGTGGGCAATGTTAGAAATGTCAGGAGAAACAAGAATTATGTAAAAGGATTGATGTAAGTCATTGTTTCCAAGAGAAAGGGAGACTGGAGTGTAAAAAAGCGTTGTTTTTGGACTGCAATGAAGAAATGACTATGTTTTGCGATTTCTCCTGCTCAGAAAGACTTAGAAAGTTGATAATTGTGGACAATGTTAGAAATGTCATGAGAAACAAGAATTATGTAAAAGGATTGATGTAAGTCATTGTTTCCAAGAGAAAGGGAGACTGGAGTGTAAAAAAGCGTTGTTTTGGACTGCAATGAAGAAATGACTATGTTTTGCGATTTCTCCTGCTCAGAAAGACTTAGAAAGTTGATATTTGTGGGCAATGTTAGAAATGTCAGGAGAAACAAGAATTATGTAAAAGGATTGATGTAAGTCATTGTTTCCAGGAGAAAGGGAGACTGGAGTGTAAAAAAGCATTGTTTTTGGACGGCAATGAATAAATGACTGTTTTTGCGATTTCTCTTGCTCAGAAAGACTTAGAAAGTTGATAATTGTGGGCAATGTTAGAAATGTCATGAGAAACAAGAATTATGTAAAAGGATTGATGTAAGTCATTGTTTCCAGGAGAAGGGGAGACAGGAGTGTAAAAAAGCGTTGTTTTTGGACGGCAATGAAGAAATTACTATATTTTGCGATTTCTACTGCTCAGAAAGACTTAGAAAGTTGATAATTGTGGGCAATGTTAGAAATGTCATGAGAAACAAGAATTATGTAAAAGGATTGATGTAAGTCATTGTTTCCAGAGAAAGGGAGACAGGAGTGTAAAAAAGCGTTGTTTTTGGACGCAATGAAGAAATGACTATATTTTGCGATTCTCCTGCTCAGAAAGACTTAGAAAGTTGATAATTGTGGGCAATGTTAGAAATGTCAGGAGAAACAAGAATTACGTAAAAGGATTGATGTAAGTCATTGTTTCCAAGAGAAAGGGAGACTGGAGTGTAAAAAAGCGTTGTTTTTGGACTGCAATGAAGAAATGACTATGTTTTGCGATTTCTCCTGCTCAGAAAGACTTAGAAAGTTGATAATTGTGGACAATGTTAGAAATGTCATGAGAAACAAGAATTATGTAAAAGGATTGATGTAAGTCATTGTTTCCAAGAGAAAGGGAGACTGGAGTGTAAAAAAGCGTTGTTTTTGGACTGCAATGAAGAAATGACTATGTTCTGCGATTTCCTCCTGCTCAGAAAGACTTAGAAAGTTGATATTTGTGGGCAATGTTAGAAATGTCAGGAGAAACAAGAATTATGTAAAAGGATTGATGTAAGTCATTGTTTCCAAGAGAAAGGGAGACTGGAGTGTAAAAAAAGCATTGTTTTTGGACGGCAATGAATAAATTACTGTTTTTGCGATTTCTCTTGCTCAGAAAGACTTAGAAAGTTGATAATTTTGGCAATGTTAGAAATGTCATGAGAAACAAGAATTATGTAAAAGGATTGATGTAAGTCATTGTTTCCAGGAGAAAGGGAGACAGGAGTGTAAAAAAAGCGTTGTTTTTGGACGGCAATGAAGAAATGACTATATTTTGCGATTTCTCCTACTCAGAAAGACTTAGAAAGTTGATAATTGTGGGCAATGTTAGAAATGTCAGGAGAAACAAGAATTATGTAAAAGGATTGATGTAAGTCATTGTTTCCAAGAGAAAGGGAGACTGGAGTGTAAAAAAGCGTTGTTTTTGGACTGCAATGAAGAAATGACTATGTTTTGCGATTTCTCCTGCTCAGAAAGACTTAGAAAGTTGATAATTGTGGACAATGTTAGAAATGTCATGAGAAACAAGAATTATGTAAAAGGATTGATGTAAGTCATTGTTTCCAGGAGAAAGGGAGACAGGAGTGTAAAAAAGCGTTGTTTTTGGACGGCAATGAAGAAATGACTATATTTTGCGATTTCTCCTGCTCAGAAAGACTTAGAAAGTTGATAATTGTGGGCAATGTTAGAAATGTCAGGAGAAACAAGAATTATGTAAAAGATTGATGTAAGTCATTGTTTCCAAGAGAAAGGGAGACTGGAGTGTAAAAAAAGCGTTGTTTTTGGACTGCAATGAAGAAATGACTATGTTTTGCGATTTTCTCCTGCTCAGAAAGACTTAGAAAGTTGATAATTGTGGACAATGTTAGAAATGTCATGAGAAACAAGAATTATGTAAAAGGATTGATGTAAGTCATTGTTTCCAAGAGAAAGGGAGACTGGAGTGTAAAAAAGCGTTGTTTTTGGACTGCAATGAAGAAATGACTATGTTTTGCGATTTCTCCTGCTCAGAAAGACTTAGAAAGTTGATATTTGTGGGCAATGTTAGAAATGTCATGAGAAACAAGAATTATGTAAAAGGATTGATGTAAGTCATTGTTTATAGGAGAAGGGGAGACAGGAGTGTAAAAAAGCGTTTTTGGACGGCAATGAAGAAATTACTATATTTTGCGATTTCTCCTGCTCAGAAAGACTTAGAAAGTTGATAATTGTGGACAATGTTAGAAATGTCATGAGAAACAAGAATTATGTAAAAGGATTGATGTAAGTCATTGTTTCCAAGAGAAAGGGAGACTGGAGTGTAAAAAAACATTGTTTTTGGACGGCAATGAATAAATGACTGTTTTGCGATTTCTCTTGCTCAGAAAGACTTAGAAAGTTGATAATTGTGGGCAATGTTAGAAATGTCATGAGAAACAAGAATTATTTAAAAGGATTGATGTAAGTCATTGTTTCCAGTAGAAAGGGAGACAGGAGTGTAAAAAAAGCGTTGTTTTTGACGGCAATGGAGAAATGACTATATTTTGCGGTTTCTCCTGCTCAGAAAGACTTAGAAAGTTGATAATTGTGGGCAATGTTAGAAATGTCAGGAGAAACAAGAATTATGTAAAAGGATTGATGTAAGTCATTGTTTCCAAGAGAAATGGAGACAGGAGTGTAAAAAAGCGTTGTTTTTGGACTGCAATGAAGAAATGACTATGTTCTGCGATTTCTCCTGCTCAAAAAGACTTAGAAAGTTGATAATTGTGGGCAATGTTAGAAATGTCAGGAGAAACAAGGAATTATGTAAAAGTATTGATGTAAGTCATTGTTTCCAAGAGAAAGGGAGACAGGAGTGTAAAAAAGTGTTGTTTTTGGACGGCAATGAAGAAATGACTATGTTTTGCGATTTCTCCTGCTCAGAAAGACTTAGAAAGTTGATAATTGTTGGCAATGTTAGAAATGTCATGAGAAACAAGAATTATGTAAAAGGATTGATGTAAGTCATTGTTTCCAGGAGAAAGGGAGACAGGAGTGTAAAAAAGCGTTGTTTTTGGACGGCAATGAAGAAATTACTATATTTTGCGGTTTCTCCTGCTCAGAAAGACTTAGAAAGTTGATAATTGTGGGCAATGTTAGAAATGTCAGGAGAAACAGAATTATGTAAAAGGATTGATGTAAGTCATTGTTTCCAAGAGAAATGGAGACAGGAGTGTAAAAAAGCGTTGTTTTTGGACTGCAATGAAGAAATGACTATGTTCTGCGATTTCTCCTGCTCAAAAAGACTTAGAAAGTTGATAATTGTGGGCAATGTTAGAATGTCAGGAGAAATAAGAATTATGTAAAAGTATTGATGTAAGTCATTGTTTCCAAGAGAAAGGGAGACAGGAGTGTAAAAAAGCGTTGTTTTGGACGGCAATGAAGAAATGACTATATTTTGCGATTTCTCCTGCTCAGAAAGACTTAGAAAGTTGATAATTGTGGGCAATGTTAGAAATGTCAGGAGAAACAAGAATTATGTAAAAGGATTGATGTAAGTCATTGTTTGCAAGAGAAAGGGAGACTGGAGTGTAAAAAAGCGTTGTTTTTGGACTGCAATGAAGAAATGACTATGTTTTGCGATTTCTCCTGCTCAGAAAGACTTAGAAAGTTGATAATTGTGGACAATGTTAGAAATGTCATGAGAAACAAGAATTATGTAAAAGGATTGATGTAAGTCATTGTTTCCAAGAGAAAGGGAGACTGGAGTGTAAAAAAAGCGTTGTTTTTGGACTGCAATGAAGAAATGACTATGTTTTGCGATTTCTCCTGCTCAGAAAGACTTAGAAAGTTGATATTTGTGGGCAATGTTAGAAATGTCATGAGAAACAAGATTATGTAAAAGGATTGATGTAAGTCATTGTTTATAGGAGAAGGGGAGACAGGAGTGTAAAAAAGCGTTTTTGGACGGCAATGAAGAAATTACTATATTTGCGATTTCTCCTGCTCAGAAAGACTTAGAAAGTTGATAATTGTGGGCAATGTTAGAAATGTCATGAGAAACAAGAATTATGTAAAAGTATTGATGTAAGTCATTGTTTCCAGGAGAAAGGGAGACAGGAGTGTAAAAAAGCGTTGTTTTGGACGGCAATGAAGAAATGACTATATTTTGCGGTTTCTCCTGCTCAGAAAGACTTAGAAAGTTGATAATTGTGGGCAATGTTAGAAATGTCAGGAGAAACAAGAATTATGTAAAAGGATTGATGTAAGTCATTGTTTCCAAGAGAAATGGAGACAGGAGTGTAAAAAAGCGTTGTTTTTGGACTGCAATGAAGAAATGACTATGTTCTGCGATTTCTCCTGCTCAAAAAGACTTAGAAAGTTGATAATTGTGGGCAATGTTAGAAATGTCAGGAGAAACAAGAATTATGTAAAAGTATTGATGTAAGTCATTGTTTCCAAGAGAAAGGGAGACAGGAGTGTAAAAAAGTGTTGTTTTTGGACGGCAATGAAGAAATGACTATGTTTTGCGATTTCTCCTGCTCAGAAAGACTTAGAAAGTTGATAATTGTTGGCAATGTTAGAAATGTCATGAGAAACAAGAATTATGTAAAAGGATTGATGTAAGTCATTGTTTCCAGGAGAAAGGGAGACAGGAGTGTAAAAAAGCGTTGTTTTTGGACGGCAATGAAGAAATTACTATATTTTGCGGTTTCTCCTGCTCAGAAAGACTTAGAACGTTGATAATTGTGGGCAATGTTAGAAATGTCAGGAGAAACAAGAATTATGTAAAAGGATTGATGTAAGTCATTGTTTCCAAGAGAAATGGAGACAGGAGTGTAAAAAAGCGTTGTTTTTGGACTGCAATGAAGAAATGACTATGTTCTGCGATTTCTCCTGCTCAAAAAGACTTAGAAAGTTGATAATTGTGGGCAATGTTAGAAATGTCAGGAGAAATAAGAATTATGTAAAAGTATTGATGTAAGTCATTGTTTCCAAGAGAAAGGGAGACAGGAGTGTAAAAAAGCGTTGTTTTTGGACGGCAATGAAGAAATGACTATATTTTGCGATTTCTCCTGCTCAGAAAGACTTAGAAAGTTGATAATTGTGGGCAATGTTAGAAATGTCAGAGAAACAAGAATTATGTAAAAGGATTGATGTAAGTCATTGTTTGCAAGAGAAAGGGAGACTGGAGTGTAAAAAGCCGTTGTTTTTGGACTGCAATGAAGAAATGACTATGTTTTGCGATTTCTCCTGCTCAGAAAGACTTAGAAAGTTGATAATTGTGGACAATGTTAGAAATGTCATGAGAAACAAGAATTATGTAAAAGGATTGATGTAAGTCATTGTTTCCAAGAGAAAGGAGACTGGAGTGTAAAAAAGCGTTGTTTTTGGACTGCAATGAAGAAATGACTATGTTTTGCGATTTCTCCTGCTCAGAAAGACTTAGAAAGTTGATATTTGTGGGCAATGTTAGAAATGTCATGAGAAACAAGAATTATGTAAAAGGATTGATGTAAGTCATTGTTTATAGGAGAAGGGGAGACAGGAGTGTAAAAAAGCGTTTTTGGACGGCAATGAAGAAATTACTATATTTTGCGATTTCTCCTGCTCAGAAAGACTTAGAAAGTTGATAATTGTGGGCAATGTTAGAAATGTCATGAGAAACAAGAATTATGTAAAAGTATTGATGTAAGTCATTTGTTTCCAGGAGAAAGGGAGACAGGAGTGTAAAAAAGCGTTGTTTTTGGACGGCAATGAAGAAATGACTATATTTTGCGGTTTCTCCTGCTCAGAAAGACTTAGAAAGTTGATAATTGTGGGCAATGTTAGAAATGTCAGGAGAAACAAGAATTATGTAAAAGGATTGATGTAAGTCATTGTTTCCAAGAGAAATGGAGACAGGAGTGTAAAAAAGCGTTGTTTTTGGACTGCAATGAAGAAATGACTATGTTCTGCGATTTCTCCTGCTCAAAAAGACTTAGAAAGTTGATAATTGTGGGCAATGTTAGAAATGTCAGGAGAAACAAGAATTATGTAAAAGTATTGATGTAAGTCATTGTTTCCAAGAGAAAGGGAGACAGGAGTGTAAAAAAGTGTTGTTTTTGGACGGCAATGAAGAAATGACTATGTTTTGCGATTTCTCCTGCTCAGAAAGACTTAGAAAGTTGATATTTGTGGGCAATGTTAGAAATGTCAGGAGAAACAAGAATTATGTAAAAGGATTGATGTTAAGTCATTGTTTCCAAGAGAAAGGGAGACTGGAGTGTAAAAAAGCATTGTTTTTGGACGGCAATGAATAAATGACTGTTTTGCGATTTCTCTTGCTCAGAAAGACTTAGAAAGTTGATAATTGTGGGCAATGTTAGAAATGTCATGAGAAACAAGAATTATGTAAAAGGATTGATGTAAGTCATTGTTTCCAGAAGAAGGGAGACAGGAGTGTAAAAAAGCGTTGTTTTTGGACGGCAATGGAGAAATGACTATATTTTGCGGTTTCTCCTGCTCAGAAAGACTTAGAAAGTTGATAATTGTGGGCAATGTTAGAAATGTCAGGAGAAACAAGAATTATGTAAAAGGATTGATGTAAGTCATTGTTTCCAGGAGAAAGGAAGACAGGAGTGTAAAAAAGCGTTGTTTTTGGACGGCAATGAAGAATTTTGCGGTTTCTCCTGCTCAGAAAGACTTAGAAAGTTGATAATTGTGGACAATGTTAGAAATGTCATGAGAAACAAGAATTATGTAAAAGGATTGATGTAAGTCATTGTTTCCAAGAGAAAGGGAGACTGGAGTGTAAAAAAGCGTTGTTTTTGGACTGCAATGAAGAAATGACTATGTTTTGCGATTTCTCCTGCTCAGAAAGACTTAGAAAGTTGATATTTGTGGGCAATGTTAGAAATGTCATGAGAAACAAGAATTATATAAAAGGATTGATGTAAGTCATTGTTTATAGGAGAAGGGGAGACAGGAGTGTAAAAAAGCGTTTTTGGACGGCAATGAAGAAATTACTATATTTTGCGATTTCTCCTGCTCAGAAAGACTTAGAAAGTTGATAATTGTGGGCAATGTTAGAAATGTCATGAGAAACAAGAATTATGTAAAAGTATTGATGTAAGTCATTGTTTCCAGGAGAAAGGGAGACAGGAGTGTAAAAAAGCGTTGTTTTTGGACGGCAATGAAGAAATGACTATATTTTGCGGTTTCTCCTGCTCAGAAAGACTTAGAAAGTTGATAATTGTGGGCAATGTTAGAAATGTCAGGAGAAACAAGAATTATGTAAAAGGATTGATGTAAGTCATTGTTTCCAAGAGAAATGGAGACAGGAGTGTAAAAAAGCGTTGTTTTTGGACTGCAATGAAGAAATGACTATGTTCTGCGATTTCTCCTGCTCAAAAAGACTTAGAAAGTTGATAATTGTGGGCAATGTTAGAAATGTCAGGAGAAACAAGAATTATGTAAAAGTATTGATGTAAGTCATTGTTTCCAAGAGAAAGGGAGACAGGAGTGTAAAAAAGTGTTGTTTTTGGACGGCAATGAAGAAATGACTATGTTTTGCGATTTCTCCTGCTCAGAAAGACTTAGAAAGTTGATAATTGTGGACAATGTTAGAAATGTCATGAGAAACAAGAATTATGTAAAAGGATTGATGTAAGTCATTGTTTCCAAGAGAAAGGGAGACTGGAGTGTAAAAAAGCGTTGTTTTTGGACTGCAATGAAGAAATGACTATGTTTTGCGATTTCTCCTGCTCAGAAAGACTTAGAAAGTTGATATTTGTGGGCAATGTTAGAAATGTCATGAGAAACAAGAATTATGTAAAAGGATTGATGTAAGTCATTGTTTATAGGAGAAGGGGAGACAGGAGTGTAAAAAAGCGTTTTTGGACGGCAATGAAGAAATTACTATATTTTGCGATTTCTCCTGCTCAGAAAGACTTAGAAAGTTGATAATTGTGGGCAATGTTAGAAATGTCATGAGAAACAAGAATTATGTAAAAGTATTGATGTAAGTCATTGTTTCCAGGAGAAAGGGAGACAGGAGTGTAAAAAAGCGTTGTTTTTGGACGGCAATGAAGAAATGACTATATTTTGCGGTTTCTCCTGCTCAGAAAGACTTAGAAAGTTGATAATTGTGGGCAATGTTAGAAATGTCAGGAGAAACAAGAATTATGTAAAAGGATTGATGTAAGTCATTGTTTCCAAGAGAAATGGAGACAGGAGTGTAAAAAAGCGTTGTTTTTGGACTGCAATGAAGAAATGACTATGTTCTGCGATTTCTCCTGCTCAAAAAGACTTAGAAAGTTGATAATTGTGGGCAATGTTAGAAATGTCAGGAGAAACAAGAATTATGTAAAAGTATTGATGTAAGTCATTGTTTCCAAGAGAAAGGGAGACAGGAGTGTAAAAAAGTGTTGTTTTTGGACGGCAATGAAGAAATGACTATGTTTTGCGATTTCTCCTGCTCAGAAAGACTTAGAAAGTTGATATTTGTGGGCAATGTTAGAAATGTCAGGAGAAACAAGAATTATGTAAAAGGATTGATGTAAGTCATTGTTTCCAAGAGAAAGGGAGACTGGAGTGTAAAAAAGCATTGTTTTTGGACGGCAATGAATAAATGACTGTTTTGCGATTTCTCTTGCTCAGAAAGACTTAGAAAGTTGATAATTGTGGGCAATGTTAGAAATGTCATGAGAAACAAGAATTATGTAAAAGGATTGATGTAAGTCATTGTTTCCAGAAGAAAGGGAGACAGGAGTGTAAAAAAGCGTTGTTTTTGGACGGCAATGGAGAAATGACTATATTTTGCGGTTTCTCCTGCTCAGAAAGACTTAGAAAGTTGATAATTGTGGGCAATGTTAGAAATGTCAGGAGAAACAAGAATTATGTAAAAGGATTGATGTAAGTCATTGTTTCCAGGAGAAAGGAAGACAGGAGTGTAAAAAAGCGTTGTTTTTGGACGGCAATGAAGAAATGACTATATTTTGCGGTTTCTCCTGCTCAGAAAGACTTAGAAAGTTGATAATTGTGGACAATGTTAGAAATGTCATGAGAAACAAGAATTATGTAAAAGGATTGATGTAAGTCATTGTTTCCAAGAGAAAGGAAGACTGGAGTGTAAAAAAGCGTTGTTTTTGGACTGCAATGAAGAAATGACTATGTTTTGCGATTTCTCCTGCTCAGAAAGACTTAGAAAGTTGATATTTGTGGGCAATGTTAGAAATGTCATGAGAAACAAGAATTATGTAAAAGGATTGATGTAAGTCATTGTTTATAGGAGAAGGGGAGACAGGAGTGTAAAAAAGCGTTTTTGGACGGCAATGAAGAAATTACTATATTTTGCGATTTCTCCTGCTCAGAAAGACTTAGAAAGTTGATAATTGTGGGCAATGTTAGAAATGTCATGAGAAACAAGAATTATGTAAAAGTATTGATGTAAGTCATTGTTTCCAGGAGAAAGGGAGACAGGAGTGTAAAAAAGCGTTGTTTTTGGACGGCAATGAAGAAATGACTATATTTTGCGGTTTCTCCTGCTCAGAAAGACTTAGAAAGTTGATAATTGTGGGCAATGTTAGAAATGTCAGGAGAAACAAGAATTATGTAAAAGGATTGATGTAAGTCATTGTTTCCAAGAGAAATGGAGACAGGAGTGTAAAAAAGCGTTGTTTTTGGACTGCAATGAAGAAATGACTATGTTCTGCGATTTCTCCTGCTCAAAAAGACTTAGAAAGTTGATAATTGTGGGCAATGTTAGAAATGTCAGGAGAAACAAGAATTATGTAAAAGTATTGATGTAAGTCATTGTTTCCAAGAGAAAGGGAGACAGGAGTGTAAAAAAGCATTGTTTTTGGACGGCAATGAATAAATGACTGTTTTGCGATTTCTCTTGCTCAGAAAGACTTAGAAAGTTGATAATTGTGGGCAATGTTAGAAATGTCATGAGAAACAAGAATTATGTAAAAGGATTGATGTAAGTCATTGTTTCCAGAAGAAAGGGAGACAGGAGTGTAAAAAAGCGTTGTTTTTGGACGGCAATGGAGAAATGACTATATTTTGCGGTTTCTCCTGCTCAGAAAGACTTAGAAAGTTGATAATTGTGGGCAATGTTAGAAATGTCAGGAGAAACAAGAATTATGTAAAAGGATTGATGTAAGTCATTGTTTCCAGGAGAAAGGAAGACAGGAGTGTAAAAAAGCGTTGTTTTTGGACGGCAATGAAGAAATGACTATATTTTGCGGTTTCTCCTGCTCAGAAAGACTTAGAAAGTTGATAATTGTGGACAATGTTAGAAATGTCATGAGAAACAAGAATTATGTAAAAGGATTGATGTAAGTCATTGTTTCCAAGAGAAAGGGAGACTGGAGTGTAAAAAAGCGTTGTTTTTGGACTGCAATGAAGAAATGACTATGTTTTGCGATTTCTCCTGCTCAGAAAGACTTAGAAAGTTGATATTTGTGGGCAATGTTAGAAATGTCATGAGAAACAAGAATTATGTAAAAGGATTGATGTAAGTCATTGTTTATAGGAGAAGGGGAGACAGGAGTGTAAAAAAGCGTTTTTGGACGGCAATGAAGAAATTACTATATTTTGCGATTTCTCCTGCTCAGAAAGACTTAGAAAGTTGATAATTGTGGGCAATGTTAGAAATGTCATGAGAAACAAGAATTATGTAAAAGTATTGATGTAAGTCATTGTTTCCAGGAGAAAGGGAGACAGGAGTGTAAAAAAGCGTTGTTTTTGGACGGCAATGAAGAAATGACTATATTTTGCGGTTTCTCCTGCTCAGAAAGACTTAGAAAGTTGATAATTGTGGGCAATGTTAGAAATGTCAGGAGAAACAAGAATTATGTAAAAGGATTGATGTAAGTCATTGTTTCCAAGAGAAATGGAGACAGGAGTGTAAAAAAGCGTTGTTTTTGGACTGCAATGAAGAAATGACTATGTTCTGCGATTTCTCCTGCTCAAAAAGACTTAGAAAGTTGATAATTGTGGGCAATGTTAGAAATGTCAGGAGAAACAAGAATTATGTAAAAGTATTGATGTAAGTCATTGTTTCCAAGAGAAAGGGAGACAGGAGTGTAAAAAAGTGTTGTTTTTGGACGGCAATGAAGAAATGACTATGTTTTGCGATTTCTCCTGCTCAGAAAGACTTAGAAAGTTGATATTTGTGGGCAATGTTAGAAATGTCAGGAGAAACAAGAATTATGTAAAAGGATTGATGTAAGTCATTGTTTCCAAGAGAAAGGGAGACTGGAGTGTAAAAAAGCATTGTTTTTGGACGGCAATGAATAAATGACTGTTTTGCGATTTCTCTTGCTCAGAAAGACTTAGAAAGTTGATAATTGTGGGCAATGTTAGAAATGTCAGGAGAAACAAGAATTATGTAAAAGGATTGATGTAAGTCATTGTTTCCAGGAGAAAGGAAGACAGGAGTGTAAAAAAGCGTTGTTTTTGGACGGCAATGAAGAAATGACTATATTTTGCGGTTTCTCCTGCTCAGAAAGACTTAGAAAGTTGATAATTGTGGGCAATGTTAGAAATGTCAGGAGAAACAAGAATTATGTAAAAGGATTGATGTAAGTCATTGTTTCCAAGAGAAATGGAGACAGGAGTGTAAAAAAGCGTTGTTTTTGGACTGCAATGAAGAAATGACTATGTTCTGCGATTTCTCCTGCTCAAAAAGACTTAGAAAGTTGATAATTGTGGGCAATGTTAGAAATGTCAGGAGAAATAAGAATTATGTAAAAGTATTGATGTAAGTCATTGTTTCCAAGAGAAAGGGAGACAGGAGTGTAAAAAAGCGTTGTTTTTGGACGGCAATGAAGAAATGACTATATTTTGCGGTTTCTCCTGCTCAGAAAGACTTAGAAAGTTGATAATTGTGGGCAATGTTAGAAATGTCAGGAGAAACAAGAATTATGTAAAAGGATTGATGTAAGTCATTGTTTCCAAGAGAAATGGAGACAGGAGTGTAAAAAAGCGTTGTTTTTGGACTGCAATGAAGAAATGACTATGTTCTGCGATTTCTCCTGCTCAAAAAGACTTAGGAAGTTGATAATTGTGGGCAATGTTAGAAATGTCAGGAGAAACAAGAATTATGTAAAAGGATTGATGTAAGTCATTGTTTCCAAGAGAAAGGGAGACTGGAGTGTAAAAAAGCATTGTTTTTGGACGGCAATGAATAAATGACTGTTTTGCGATTTCTCTTGCTCAGAAAGACTTAGAAAGTTGATAATTGTGGGCAATGTTAGAAATGTCAGGAGAAACAAGAATTATGTAAAAGTATTGATGTAAGTCATTGTTTCCAAGAGAAAGGGAGACAGGAGTGTAAAAAAGTGTTGTTTTTGGACGGCAATGAAGAAATGACTATGTTTTGCGATTTCTCCTGCTCAGAAAGACTTAGAAAGTTGATAATTGTGGGCAATGTTAGAAATGTCATGAGAAACAAGAATTATGTAAAAGGATTGATGTAAGTCATTGTTTCCAGGAGAAAGGGAGACAGGAGTGTAAAAAAGTGTTGTTTTTGGACGGCAATGAAGAAATGACTGTTTTGCGATTTCTCTTGCTCAGAAAGACTTAGAAAGTTGATAATTGTGGGCAATGTTAGAAATGTCATGAGAAACAAGAATTATGTAAAAGGATTGATGTAAGTCATTGTTTCCAGAAGAAAGGGAGACAGGAGTGTAAAAAAGCGTTGTTTTTGGACGGCAATGGAGAAATGACTATATTTTGCGGTTTCTCCTGCTCAGAAAGACTTAGAAAGTTGATAATTGTGGGCAATGTTAGAAATGTCAGGAGAAACAAGAATTATGTAAAAGGATTGATGTAAGTCATTGTTTCCAAGAGAAATGGAGACAGGAGTGTAAAAAAGCGTTGTTTTTGGACTGCAATGAAGAAATGACTATGTTCTGCGATTTCTCCTGCTCAAAAAGACTTAGAAAGTTGATAATTGTGGGCAATGTTAGAAATGTCAGGAGAAACAAGAATTATGTAAAAGTATTGATGTAAGTCATTGTTTCCAAGAGAAAGGGAGACAGGAGTGTAAAAAAGTGTTGTTTTTGGACGGCAATGAAGAAATGACTATGTTTTGCGATTTCTCCTGCTCAGAAAGACTTAGAAAGTTGATAATTGTTAGCAATGTTAGAAATGTCATGAGAAACAAGAATTATGTAAAAGGATTGATGTAAGTCATTGTTTCCAGGAGAAAGGAAGACAGGAGTGTAAAAAAGCGTTGTTTTTGGACGGCAATGAAGAAATGACTATATTTTGCGGTTTCTCCTGCTCAGAAAGACTTAGAAAGTTGATAATTGTGGGCAATGTTAGAAATGTCAGGAGAAACAAGAATTATGTAAAAGGATTGATGTAAGTCATTGTTTCCAAGAGAAATGGAGACAGGAGTGTAAAAAAGCGTTGTTTTTGGACTGCAATGAAGAAATGACTATGTTCTGCGATTTCTCCTGCTCAAAAAGACTTAGAAAGTTGATAATTGTGGGCAATGTTAGAAATGTCAGGAGAAATAAGAATTATGTAAAAGTATTGATGTAAGTCATTGTTTCCAAGAGAAAGGGAGACAGGAGTGTAAAAAAGCGTTGTTTTTGGACGGCAATGAAGAAATGACTATATTTTGCGGTTTCTCCTGCTCAGAAAGACTTAGAAAGTTGATAATTGTGGGCAATGTTAGAAATGTCAGGAGAAACAAGAATTATGTAAAAGGATTGATGTAAGTCATTGTTTCCAAGAGAAATGGAGACAGGAGTGTAAAAAAGCGTTGTTTTTGGACTGCAATGAAGAAATGACTATGTTCTGCGATTTCTCCTGCTCAAAAAGACTTAGGAAGTTGATAATTGTGGGCAATGTTAGAAATGTCAGGAGAAACAAGAATTATGTAAAAGGATTGATGTAAGTCATTGTTTCCAAGAGAAAGGGAGACTGGAGTGTAAAAAAGCATTGTTTTTGGACGGCAATGAATAAATGACTGTTTTGCGATTTCTCTTGCTCAGAAAGACTTAGAAAGTTGATAATTGTGGGCAATGTTAGAAATGTCAGGAGAAACAAGAATTATGTAAAAGGATTGATGTAAGTCATTGTTTCCAGGAGAAAGGGAGACAGGAGTGTAAAAAAGTGTTGTTTTTGGACGGCAATGAAGAAATGACTATATTTTGCGGTTTCTCCTGCTCAGAAAGACTTAGAAAGTTGATAATTGTGGGCAATGTTAGAAATGTCAGGAGAAACAAGAATTATGTAAAAGGATTGATGTAAGTCATTGTTTCCAAGAGAAAGGGAGACTGGAGTGTAAAAAAGCGTTGTTTTTGGACTGCAATGAAGAAATGACTATGTTCTGCGATTTCTCCTGCTCAAAAAGACTTAGAAAGTTGATAATTGTGGGCAAAGTTAGAAATGTCAGGAGAAACAAGAATTATGTAAAAGTATTGATGTAAGTCATTGTTTCCAAGAGAAAGGGAGACAGGAGTGTAAAAAAGTGTTGTTTTTGGACGGCAATGAAGAAATTACTATGTTTTGCGATTTCTCCTGCTCAGAAAGACTTAGAAAGTTGATAATTGTGGGCAATGTTAGAAATGTCATGAGAAACAAGAATTATGTAAAAGGATTGATGTAAGTCATTGTTTCCAGGAGAAAGGGAGACAGGAGTGTAAAAAAGCGTTGTTTTTGGACGGCAATGAAGAAATGACTATATTTTGCGGTTTCTCCTGCTCAGAAAGACTTAGAAAGTTGATAATTGTGGGCAATGTTAGAAATGTCAGGAGAAACAAGAATTATGTAAAAGGATTGATGTAAGTCATTGTTTCCAAGAGAAATGGAGACAGGAGTGTAAAAAAGCATTGTTTTTGGACTGCAATGAAGAAATGACTATGTTCTGCGATTTCTCCTGCTCAAAAAGACTTAGAAAGTTGATAATTGTGGGCAATGTTAGAAATGTCAGGAGAAACAAGAATTATGTAAAAGGATTGATGTAAGTCATTGTTTCCAAGAGAAAGGGAGACTGGAGTGTAAAAAAGCATTGTTTTTGGACGGCAATGAATAAATGACTGTTTTGCGATTTCTCTTGCTCAGAAAGACTTAGAAAGTTGATAATTGTGGGCAATGTTAGAAATGTCATGAGAAACAAGAATTGTGTAAAAGGATTGATGTAAGTCATTGTTTCCAGGAGAAGGGGAGACAGGAGTGTAAAAAAGCGTTGTTTTTGGACGGCAATGAAGAAATTACTATATTTTGCGATTTCTCCTGCTCAGAAAGACTTAGAAAGTAGATAATTGTGGGCAATGTTAGAAATGTCATGAGAAACAAGAATTATGTAAAAGGATTGATGTAAGTCATTGTTTCCAAGAGAAATGGAGACAGGAGTGTAAAAAAGCGTTGTTTTTGGACTGCAATGAAGAAATGACTATGTTCTGCGATTTCTCCTGCTCAAAAAGACTTAGAAAGTTGATAATTGTGGGCAATGTTAGAAATGTCATGAGAAACAAGAATTATGTAAAAGGATTGATGTAAGTCATTGTTTCCAGGAGAAAGGGAGACAGGAGTGTAAAAATGCGTTGTTTTTGGACGGCAATGAAGAAATGACTATATTTTGCGATTTCTCCTGCTCAGAAAGACTTAGAAAGTTGATAATTGTGGGCAATGTTAGAAATGTCAGGAGACACAAGAATTATGTAAAAGGATTGATGTAAGTCATTGTTTCCAAGAGAAAGGGAGACTGGAGTGTAAAAAAGCGTTGTTTTTGGACTGCAATGAAGAAATGACTATGTTCTGCGATTTCTCCTGCTCAAAAAGACTTAGAAAGTTGATAATTGTGGGCAATGTTAGAAATGTCAGGAGAAACAAGAATTATGTAAAAGTATTGATGTAAGTCATTGTTTCCAAGAGAAAGGGAGACAGGAGTGTAAAAAAGCGTTGTTTTTGGATGGCAATGAAGAAATGACTATATTTTGCGGTTTCTCCTGCTCAGAAAGACTTAGAAAGTTGATAATTGTGGGCAATGTTAGAAATGTCAGGAGAAACAAGAATTATGTAAAAGGATTGATGTAAGTCATTGTTTCCAAGAGAAATGGAGACTGGAGTGTAAAAAAGCGTTGTTTTTGGACTGCAATGAAGAAATGACTATGTTCTGCGATTTCTCCTGCTCAAAAAGACTTAGGAAGTTGATAATTGTGGGCAATGTTAGAAATGTCAGGAGAAACAAGAATTATGTAAAAGGATTGATGTAAGTCATTGTTTCCAAGAGAAAGGGAGACTGGAGTGTAAAAAAGCATTGTTTTTGGACGGCAATGAATAAATGACTGTTTTGCGATTTCTCTTGCTCAGAAAGACTTAGAAAGTTGATAATTGTGGGCAATGTTAGAAATGTCAGGAGAAACAAGAATTATGTAAAAGTATTGATGTAAGTCATTGTTTCCAAGAGAAAGGGAGACAGGAGTGTAAAAAAGCGTTGTTTTTGGACGGCAATGAAGAAATGACTATGTTTTGCGATTTCTCCTGCTCAGAAAGACTTAGAAAGTTGATAATTGTGGGCAATGTTAGAAATGTCATGAGAAACAAGAATTATGTAAAAGGATTGATGTAAGTCATTGTTTCCAGGAGAAAGGGAGACAGGAGTGTAAAAAAGTGTTGTTTTTGGACGGCAATGAAGAAATGACTATATTTTGCGGTTTCTCCTGCTCAGAAAGACTTAGAAAGTTGATAATTGTGGGCAATGTTAGAAATGTCAGGAGAAACAAGAATTATGTAAAAGGATTGATGTAAGTCATTGTTTCCAAGAGAAAGGGAGACTGGAGTGTAAAAAAGCGTTGTTTTTGGACTGCAATGAAGAAATGACTATGTTTTGCGATTTCTCCTGCTCAGAAAGACTTAGAAAGTTGATAATTGTGGACAATGTTAGAAATGTCATGAGAAACAAGAATTATGTAAAAGGATTGATGTAAGTCATTGTTTCCAAGAGAAAGGGAGACTGGAGTGTAAAAAAGCATTGTTTTTGGACGGCAATGAATAAATGACTGTTTTGCGATTTCTCTTGCTCAGAAAGACTTAGAAAGTTGATAATTGTGGGCAATGTTAGAAATGTCATGAGAAACAAGAATTATGTAAAAGGATTGATGTAAGTCATTGTTTCCAGAAGAAAGGGAGACAGGAGTGTAAAAAAGCGTTGTTTTTGGACGGCAATGGAGAAATGACTATATTTTGCGGTTTCTCCTGCTCAGAAAGACTTAGAAAGTTGATAATTGTGGGCAATGTTAGAAATGTCAGGAGAAACAAGAATTATGTAAAAGGATTGATGTAAGTCATTGTTTCCAAGAGAAATGGAGACAGGAGTGTAAAAAAGCGTTGTTTTTGGACTGCAATGAAGAAATGACTATGTTCTGCGATTTCTCCTGCTCAAAAAGACTTAGAAAGTTGATAATTGTGGGCAATGTTAGAAATGTCAGGAGAAACAAGAATTATGTAAAAGTATTGATGTAAGTCATTGTTTCCAAGAGAAAGGGAGACAGGAGTGTAAAAAAGTGTTGTTTTTGGACGGCAATGAAGAAATGACTATGTTTTGCGATTTCTCCTGCTCAGAAAGACTTAGAAAGTTGATAATTGTTAGCAATGTTAGAAATGTCATGAGAAACAAGAATTATGTAAAAGGATTGATGTAAGTCATTGTTTCCAGGAGAAAGGAAGACAGGAGTGTAAAAAAGCGTTGTTTTTGGACGGCAATGAAGAAATGACTATATTTTGCGGTTTCTCCTGCTCAGAAAGACTTAGAAAGTTGATAATTGTGGGCAATGTTAGAAATGTCAGGAGAAACAAGAATTATGTAAAAGGATTGATGTAAGTCATTGTTTCCAAGAGAAATGGAGACAGGAGTGTAAAAAAGCGTTGTTTTTGGACTGCAATGAAGAAATGACTATGTTCTGCGATTTCTCCTGCTCAAAAAGACTTAGAAAGTTGATAATTGTGGGCAATGTTAGAAATGTCAGGAGAAATAAGAATTATGTAAAAGTATTGATGTAAGTCATTGTTTCCAAGAGAAAGGGAGACAGGAGTGTAAAAAAGCGTTGTTTTTGGACGGCAATGAAGAAATGACTATATTTTGCGGTTTCTCCTGCTCAGAAAGACTTAGAAAGTTGATAATTGTGGGCAATGTTAGAAATGTCAGGAGAAACAAGAATTATGTAAAAGGATTGATGTAAGTCATTGTTTCCAAGAGAAATGGAGACAGGAGTGTAAAAAAGCGTTGTTTTTGGACTGCAATGAAGAAATGACTATGTTCTGCGATTTCTCCTGCTCAAAAAGACTTAGGAAGTTGATAATTGTGGGCAATGTTAGAAATGTCAGGAGAAACAAGAATTATGTAAAAGGATTGATGTAAGTCATTGTTTCCAAGAGAAAGGGAGACTGGAGTGTAAAAAAGCATTGTTTTTGGACGGCAATGAATAAATGACTGTTTTGCGATTTCTCTTGCTCAGAAAGACTTAGAAAGTTGATAATTGTGGGCAATGTTAGAAATGTCAGGAGAAACAAGAATTATGTAAAAGGATTGATGTAAGTCATTGTTTCCAGGAGAAAGGGAGACAGGAGTGTAAAAAAGTGTTGTTTTTGGACGGCAATGAAGAAATGACTATATTTTGCGGTTTCTCCTGCTCAGAAAGACTTAGAAAGTTGATAATTGTGGGCAATGTTAGAAATGTCAGGAGAAACAAGAATTATGTAAAAGGATTGATGTAAGTCATTGTTTCCAAGAGAAAGGGAGACTGGAGTGTAAAAAAGCGTTGTTTTTGGACTGCAATGAAGAAATGACTATGTTCTGCGATTTCTCCTGCTCAAAAAGACTTAGAAAGTTGATAATTGTGGGCAAAGTTAGAAATGTCAGGAGAAACAAGAATTATGTAAAAGTATTGATGTAAGTCATTGTTTCCAAGAGAAAGGGAGACAGGAGTGTAAAAAAGTGTTGTTTTTGGACGGCAATGAAGAAATGACTATGTTTTGCGATTTCTCCTGCTCAGAAAGACTTAGAAAGTTGATAATTGTGGGCAATGTTAGAAATGTCATGAGAAACAAGAATTATGTAAAAGGATTGATGTAAGTCATTGTTTCCAGGAGAAAGGGAGACAGGAGTGTAAAAAAGCGTTGTTTTTGGACGGCAATGAAGAAATGACTATATTTTGCGGTTTCTCCTGCTCAGAAAGACTTAGAAAGTTGATAATTGTGGGCAATGTTAGAAATGTCAGGAGAAACAAGAATTATGTAAAAGGATTGATGTAAGTCATTGTTTCCAAGAGAAAGGGAGACTGGAGTGTAAAAAAGTGTTGTTTTTGGACTGCAATGAAGAAATGACTATGTTCTGCGATTTCTCCTGCTCAAAAAGACTTAGAAAGTTGATAATTGTGGGCAATGTTAGAAATGTCAGGAGAAACAAGAATTATGTAAAAGTATTGATGTAAGTCATTGTTTCCAAGAGAAAGGGAGACAGGAGTGTAAAAAAGTGTTGTTTTTGGACGGCAATGAAGAAATGACTATGTTTTGCGATTTCTCCTGCTCAGAAAGACTTAGAAAGTTGATATTTGTGGGCAATGTTAGAAATGTCAGGAGAAACAAGAATTATGTAAAAGGATTGATGTAAGTCATTGTTTCCAAGAGAAAGGGAGACTGGAGTGTAAAAAAGCATTGTTTTTGGACGGCAATGAATAAATGACTGTTTTGCGATTTCTCTTGCTCAGAAAGACTTAGAAAGTTGATAATTGTGGGCAATGTTAGAAATGTCATGAGAAACAAGAATTATGTAAAAGGATTGATGTAAGTCATTGTTTCCAGAAGAAAGGGAGACAGGAGTGTAAAAAAGCGTTGTTTTTGGACGGCAATGGAGAAATGACTATATTTTGCGGTTTCTCCTGCTCAGAAAGACTTAGAAAGTTGATAATTGTGGGCAATGTTAGAAATGTCAGGAGAAACAAGAATTATGTAAAAGGATTGATGTAAGTCATTGTTTCCAGGAGAAAGGAAGACAGGAGTGTAAAAAAGCGTTGTTTTTGGACGGCAATGAAGAAATGACTATATTTTGCGGTTTCTCCTGCTCAGAAAGACTTAGAAAGTTGATAATTGTGGGCAATGTTAGAAATGTCAGGAGAAACAAGAATTATGTAAAAGGATTGATGTAAGTCATTGTTTCCAAGAGAAATGGAGACAGGAGTGTAAAAAAGCGTTGTTTTTGGACTGCAATGAAGAAATGACTATGTTCTGCGATTTCTCCTGCTCAAAAAGACTTAGAAAGTTGATAATTGTGGGCAATGTTAGAAATGTCAGGAGAAATAAGAATTATGTAAAAGTATTGATGTAAGTCATTGTTTCCAAGAGAAAGGGAGACAGGAGTGTAAAAAAGCGTTGTTTTTTGACGGCAATGAAGAAATGACTATATTTTGCGGTTTCTCCTGCTCAGAAAGACTTAGAAAGTTGATAATTGTGGGCAATGTTAGAAATGTCAGGAGAAACAAGAATTATGTAAAAGGATTGATGTAAGTCATTGTTTCCAAGAGAAATGGAGACAGGAGTGTAAAAAAGCGTTGTTTTTGGACTGCAATGAAGAAATGACTATGTTCTGCGATTTCTCCTGCTCAAAAAGACTTAGGAAGTTGATAATTGTGGGCAATGTTAGAAATGTCAGGAGAAACAAGAATTATGTAAAAGGATTGATGTAAGTCATTGTTTCCAAGAGAAAGGGAGACTGGAGTGTAAAAAAGCATTGTTTTTGGACGGCAATGAATAAATGACTGTTTTGCGATTTCTCTTGCTCAGAAAGACTTAGAAAGTTGATAATTGTGGGCAATGTTAGAAATGTCAGGAGAAACAAGAATTATGTAAAAGTATTGATGTAAGTCATTGTTTCCAAGAGAAAGGGAGACAGGAGTGTAAAAAAGTGTTGTTTTTGGACGGCAATGAAGAAATGACTATGTTTTGCGATTTCTCCTGCTCAGAAAGACTTAGAAAGTTGATAATTGTGGGCAATGTTAGAAATGTCATGAGAAACAAGAATTATGTAAAAGGATTGATGTAAGTCATTGTTTCCAGGAGAAAGGGAGACAGGAGTGTAAAAAAGTTTTGTTTTTGGACGGCAATGAAGAAATGACTATATTTTGCGGTTTCTCCTGCTCAGAAAGACTTAGAAAGTTGATAATTGTGGGCAATGTTAGAAATGTCAGGAGAAACAAGAATTATGTAAAAGGATTGATGTAAGTCATTGTTTCCAAGAGAAAGGGAGACTGGAGTGTAAAAAAGCGTTGTTTTTGGACTGCAATGAAGAAATGACTATGTTTTGTGATTTCCCCTGCTCAGAAAGACTTAGAAAGTTGATAATTGTGGACAATGTTAGAAATGTCATGAGAAACAAGAATTATGTAAAAGGATTGATGTAAGTCATTGTTTCCAAGAGAAAGGGAGACTGGAGTGTAAAAAAGCATTGTTTTTGGACGGCAATGAATAAATGACTGTTTTGCGATTTCTCTTGCTCAGAAAGACTTAGAAAGTTGATAATTGTGGGCAATGTTAGAAATGTCATGAGAAACAAGAATTATGTAAAAGGATTGATGTAAGTCATTGTTTCCAGAAGAAAGGGAGACAGGAGTGTAAAAAAGCGTTGTTTTTGGACGGCAATGGAGAAATGACTATATTTTGCGGTTTCTCCTGCTCAGAAAGACTTAGAAAGTTGATAATTGTGGGCAATGTTAGAAATGTCAGGAGAAACAAGAATTATGTAAAAGTATTGATGTAAGTCATTGTTTCCAAGAGAAAGGGAGACAGGAGTGTAAAAAAGTGTTGTTTTTGGACGGCAATGAAGAAATGACTATGTTTTGCGATTTCTCCTGCTCAGAAAGACTTAGAAAGTTGATAATTGTTAGCAATGTTAGAAATGTCATGAGAAACAAGAATTATGTAAAAGGATTGATGTAAGTCATTGTTTCCATTAGAAAGGAAGACAGGAGTGTAAAAAAGCGTTGTTTTTGGACGGCAATGAAGAAATGACTATATTTTGCGGTTTCTCCTGCTCAGAAAGACTTAGAAAGTTGATAATTGTGGGCAATGTTAGAAATGTCAGGAGAAACAAGAATTATGTAAAAGGATTGATGTAAGTCATTGTTTCCAAGAGAAATGGAGACAGGAGTGTAAAAAAGCGTTGTTTTTGGACTGCAATGAAGAAATGACTATGTTCTGCGATTTCTCCTGCTCAAAAAGACTTAGAAAGTTGATATTTGTGGGCAATGTTAGAAATGTCAGGAGAAATAAGAATTATGTAAAAGTATTGATGTAAGTCATTGTTTCCAAGAGAAAGGGAGACAGGAGTGTAAAAAAGCGTTGTTTTTGGACGGCAATGAAGAAATGACTATATTTTGCGATTTCTCCTGCTCAGAAAGACTTAGAAAGTTGATAATTGTGGGCAATGTTAGAAATGTCAGGAGAAACAAGAATTATGTAAAAGGATTGATGTAAGTCATTGTTTCCAAGAGAAATGGAGACAGGAGTGTAAAAAAGCGTTGTTTTTGGACTGCAATGAAGAAATGACTATGTTCTGCGATTTCTCCTGCTCAAAAAGACTTAGGAAGTTGATAATTGTGGGCAATGTTAGAAATGTCAGGAGAAACAAGAATTATGTAAAAGGATTGATGTAAGTCATTGTTTCCAAGAGAAAGGGAGACTGGAGTGTAAAAAAGCATTGTTTTTGGACGGCAATGAATAAATGACTGTTTTGCGATTTCTCTTGCTCAGAAAGACTTAGAAAGTTGATAATTGTGGGCAATGTTAGAAATGTCAGGAGAAACAAGAATTATGTAAAAGGATTGATGTAAGTCATTGTTTCCAGGAGAAAGGGAGACAGGAGTGTAAAAAAGTGTTGTTTTTGGACGGCAATGAAGAAATGACTATATTTTGCGGTTTCTCCTGCTCAGAAAGACTTAGAAAGTTGATAATTGTGGGCAATGTTAGAAATGTCAGGAGAAACAAGAATTATGTAAAAGGATTGATGTAAGTCATTGTTTCCAAAAGAAAGGGAGACTGGAGTGTAAAAAAGCGTTGTTTTTGGACTGCAATGAAGAAATGACTATGTTCTGCGATTTCTCCTGCTCAAAAAGACTTAGAAAGTTGATAATTGTGGGCAAAGTTAGAAATGTCAGGAGAAACAAGAATTATGTAAAAGTATTGATGTAAGTCATTGTTTCCAAGAGAAAGGGAGACAGGAGTGTAAAAAAGCGTTGTTTTTGGACGGCAATGAAGAAATGACTATATTTTGCGATTTCTCCTGCTCAGAAAGACTTAGAAAGTTGATAATT
>NW_027447012.1:0-39752 GCF_038048845.1 Mixophyes fleayi | reverse complement strand
TCATGAATCATGAATCATGAATCGAATCATGAATCATGAATCATGAATTAAATCGTGAATCATGAATCATGAATCGAATCATGAATCATTAATCATAAATCATGAATCATGAATCATAAATCATGAATCATGAATCGAATCATGAGTCATGAATTATGAATCATTAATCATTAATCATTAATCATGAATTAAATCATGAATCATGAATTGAATCATGAATCATGAATCATTAATTGAATCATGAATCATGAATCAAATCATAAATAATGAATCATGAATCATGAATCATGAATTGAATCCTGAATCATGAATCAAATCATGAATCATGAATTATGAATCATGAATTGAATCATGAATCATGAATTATGAATCATGAATTGAATCTTGAATCATGAATCATGAATCATGAATCATGAATTGAATCATAAATCATGCATCATGAATTGAATCATGATTCATGAATCATGAATTGAATCATGAATCATGAATCATGAATCATGAATCATGAATTGAATCATGAATCATGAATCATAAATCGAATCATGAATCATGAATTGTATCATGAATCATGAATCTTGAATCATGAATCATGATTGAATCATGAATCATGAATTGAATCATGAATCATAAATCATGAATCATCAATTGAATCATAAATCATGAATCATGAATCGAATCATAAATCATGAATCATGAATCATGAATCATGAATCAAATCATTAATCATGAATCATGAATCATGAATCGAATCATGAATCATAAATCATGAATTAAATCATGAATCATGAATCATGAATCGAATCATGAATCATTATCATAAATCATGAATCATGAATCATAAATCATGAATCATGAATTGAATCATGAATCATGAATTGAATCATGAATCATGAATCATTAATTGAATCATGAATCATGAATTGAATCATAAATCATGAATCATGAATCATGAATCATGAATCATGAATTGAATCATGCATCATGAATCAAATCATGAATCATGAATTATGAATCATGAATTGAATCATGAATCATGAATCATGAATTAAATCATAAATTATGAATCATGAATCATGAATCATGAATCATGAATTGAATCATAAATCATGAATTGAATCATAAATCATGAATCATGAATCGAATCATGAATCATGATTGAATCATGAATCATGAATCATGAATTGAATCATTAATCATGAATCATGAATCATGAATCATGAATTGAATCATGAATCATGAATTGAATCTTGAATCATGAATCATGAATCATGAATTGAATCATGAATCATGAATAGAATCATGAATAATGAATTGAATCATGAATCATGAATCATGAATTGAATCATGAATCATGAATTGTATCAGGAATCGAATCATGAATTGAATCATGAATCATGAATTGAATCATGAATCATGAATCATGAATTGAATCATGAATCATGATTCATAAATCAAATCATGAATCATGAATTGAATCATGAATCGAATCATGAATTGAGTCATGAATCATTATTTAAATCATGAATCATTAATTGAATCATAAATCATACATTGAATCATGAATCATGAATTGAATCATGAATCATGAATTATGAATCATGAATTGAATCATGAATCATGAATAATGAATCATGAATCATGAATTGAATCATGAATCATGAATTGAATCATGAATCATGAATTGAATCATGAATCATGAATCATAAATTGAATCATGAATCATGAATCAAATCATGAATCATGAATTGAATTATGAATAATGAATCATGAATTGAATCATGAATTGAATCATGAATCATGAATTGAATCATGAATCATGAATCATAAATCGAATCATGAATCATGAATTGTATCATGAATCATGAATCTTGAATCATGAATTGAATCATGAATCATGAATTGAATCATGAATCATAAATCATGAATCATCAATTGAATCATAAATCATGAATCATGAATCGAATCATAAATCATGAATCATGAATCATGAATCATGAATCAAATCATTAATCATGAATCATGAATCATGAATCGAATCATGAATCATAAATCATGAATTAAATCATGAATCATGAATCATGAATCGAATCATGAATCATTAATCATAAATCATGAATCATGAATCATAAATCATGAATCATGAATTGAATCATGAATCATGAATTGAATCATGAATCATGAATCATTAATTGAATCATGAATCATGAATTGAATCATAAATCATGAATCATGAATCATGAATCATGAATTGAATCATGCATCATGAATCAAATCATGAATCATGAATCATGAATTATGAATCATGAATTGAATCATGAATCATGAATCATGAATTAAATCATAAATCATGAATCATGAATCATGAATCATGAATCATGAATTGAATCATAAATCATGAATTGAATCATAAATCATGAATCATGAATCGAATCATGAATCATGAATTGAATCATGAATCATGAATCATGAATTGAATCATTAATCATGAATCATGAATCATGAATCATGAATTGAATCATGAATCATGAATTGAATCTTGAATCATGAATCATGAATCATGAATTGAATCATGAATCATGAATAGAATCATAAATAATGAATTGAATCATGAATCATGAATCATGAATTGAATCATGAATCATGAATTGTATCAGGAATCGAATCATGAATTGAATCATGAATCATGAATTGAATCATGAATCATGAATCATGAATTGAATCATGAATCATGATTCATAAATCAAATCATGAATCATGAATTGAATCATGAATCGAATCATGAATTGAGTCATGAATCATTATTTAAATCATGAATCATTAATTGAATCATGAATCATACATTGAATCATGAATCATGAATTGAATCATGAATCATGAATTATGAATCATGAATTGAATCATGAATCATGAATAATGAATCATGAATCATGAATTGAATCATGAATCATGAATTGAATCATGAATCATGAATTGAATCATGAATCATGAATCATAAATTGAATCATGAATCATGAATCAAATCATGAATCATGAATTGAATTATGAATCATGAATAATGAATCATGAATCATGAATTGAATCATGAATCATGAATTGAATCATGAATCATGAATTGAATCATGAATCATGAATAATGAATCATGAATCATGAATTGAATCATGAATCATGAATTGAATCATGAATCATGAATTGAATCATGAATCATGAATTGAATCATGAATCGAATCATGAATCATGAATCATGAATTGAATCATGAATCATGAATCATAAATCATGAATTAAATCATGAATTGAATCATGAATCATGAATCATGAATCGACTCATGAATTATAAATTGAATCATGAATCATGAATTGAATCATGAATCATGAATCATGAATCGAATCATGAATCATGAATTGAATCATGAATCATGAATCGAATCATGTATCATGAATCAAGAATCATGAATCGAATCATGAATCGTGAATTGAATATTGAATCATGAATCAAGAATCATAAATTGAATCATGAATCATGAATCATGAATCGAATCATGAATCATGAATCGAATCATGAATAATGAATCATGAATCATGAATCATGAATTGAATCATGAATCATGAATCATTAATCAAATCATGAATCATGAATAAAGAATCATGAATAAAATCATGAATCATGAATTGAATCATGAATAATGAATCATGAATCATGAATTGAATCATGAATCATGAATCATTAATCATGAATTGAATCATGAATCATGAATCATGAATTGAATCATGAATCATGAATCATGAATTGAATCATGAATCATGAATCATAAATCAAATCATGAATCATGAATTGAATCATGAATCATGAATCATGAATTGAATCATGAATCATGAATCATAAATCAAATCATTAATCATGAATCATGAATCATGAATCGAATCATGAATCATGAATCATGAATTAAATCATGAATCATGAATCGAATCATGATCATTAATCATGAATCATGAATCATGAATCGAATCATGAATCATGAATCATGAATCATTAATCATTAATCATGAATTAAATCATGAATCATGAATCATGAATCATGAATCGAATCATAAATCATGAATCATGAATCATGATTTATTAATTGAATCATGAATCATGAATCAAATCATGAATCATGAATTATGAATCATGAATTGAATCATGAATCATGAATCATGAATCATGAATAATGAATCATGAATCATGAATCATGAATCATTAATCATGAATTAAAATCATGAATCATGAATCATGAATTGAATCATGAATCATGAATCATTAATTAAATCATGAATCATGAATCGTATCATAAATCATGAATCATGAATCATGAATTGAATCATGAATCATGAATCAAATCATGAATCATGAATTATGAATCATGAATTGAATCATGAATCATGAATTATGAATCATGAATTGAATCATGAATCATGAATCATGAATTGAATCATAAATTATGAATCATGAATCATGAATCATGAATTGAATCATGAATCATGTATTATGCATCATGAATTGAATCATGATTCATGAATCATGAATCATGAATTGAATCATGAATCATGAATCATAAATCGAATCATGAATCATGAATTGAATCATGAATCATGAATCTTGAATCATGAATCATGAATTGAATCATGAATCATGAATTAAATCATGAATCATGAATCATGAATCATGAATCATGAATTGAATCATAAATCATGAATCATGAATCGAATCATAAATCATGAATCATGAATCATGAATTGAATCATGAATCATGAATCATGAATCAAATCATTAATCATGAATCATGAATCGAATCATGAATCATGAATCATGAATTGAATCATGAATCATAAATCAAATCATTAATCATTAATCATGAATCATGAATCGAATCATGAATCATGAATCATGAATTAAATCATGAATCATGACCATGAATCGAATCATGAATCATTAATCATGAATCATGAATCATGAATCGAATCATGAATCATGAATCATGAATCATTAATCATTAATCATGAATTAAATTATGAATCATGAATCATGAATTGAATCATGAATCATGAATCATTAATTGAATCATGAATCATGAATCAAATCATAAATCATGAATCATGAATCATGAATCATGAATTGAATCATGAATCATGAATCAAATCATGAATCATGAATCATGAATTATGAATCATGAATTGAATCATGAATCATGAATTATGAATCATGAATTGAATCATGAATCATGAATTATGAATCATGAATCATGAATTGAATCATAAATTATGAATAATGAATCATGAATCTTGAATTGAATCATGAATCATGAATTATGCATCATGAATTGAATCATGATTCATGAATCATGAATTGAATCATGAATCATGAATCATGAATTGAATCATGAATCATGAATCATGAATTGAATCATGAATCATGAATCATAAATCGAATCATGAATCATGAATTGAATCATGAATCATGAATCATGAATCATGAATTGAATCATAAATCATGAATCATGAATCGAATCATAAATCATGATTCATGAATCATGAATCATGAATTGAATCATGAATCATGAATTGAATCATGAATCATGAATCGAATCATGAATCATGAATCATAAATTAAATCATGAATCATGAATCATGAATCATGAATTGAATCATGAATCATGAATTGATCTTGAATTATGAATCATGAATCATGAATCATGAATTAAATCATGAATCATGAATCATGAATCGAATCATGAATCATGAATCAAATCATGAATCATGAATCATGAATCAGTAATCATGAATCATGAATCGAATCATGAATCATGAATCATGAATCATGAATCATTAATCATGAATTAAATCATGAATCATGAATTGAATCATGAATCATGAATCATTAATTGAATCATGAATTGAATCATGAATCATGAATCATGATTTATGAATCATTAATTGAATCATGAATCATGAATTGAATCATAAATCATGAATCATGAATTATGAATCATGAATTGAATCATGAATCATGAATCATGAATCATGAATCATGAATCATGAATTGAATCATGAATCATGAATCATGAATCAAATCATGAATCATGAATTGAATCATGAATCATGAATCATGAATTGAATCATTAATCATGAATCATGAATCATGAATTGAATCATGAATCATGAATTGAATCTTGAATTATGAATCATGAATCATGAATCATGAATTAAATCATGAATCATGAATCATGAATCGAATCATGAATCATGAATCAAATCATGAATCATGAATCATAAATTGAATCATGAATCATGAATCAAATCATGAATCATGAATTGAATTATGAATAATGAATCATGAATTGAATCATGAATTGAATCATGAATCATGAATCATGAATTGAATCATGAATCATGAATCATAAATCATGAATTAAATCATGAATTGAATCATGAATCATGAATCATGAATCGACTCATGAATTATAAATTGAATCATGAATCATGAATTGAATCATGAATAATGAATCATGAATCATGATTTATGAATTGAATCATGAATTGAATCATGAATCATGAATCGAATCATGTATCATGAATCAAGAATCATGAATCGAATCATGAATCGTGAATTGAATATTGAATCATGAATCAAGAATCATAAATTGAATCATGAATCATGAATCATGAATCGAATCATGAATCATGAATCGAATCATGAATAATGAATCATGAATCATGAATCATGAATTGAATCATGAATCATGAATCATTAATCAAATCATGAATCATGAATAAAGAATCATGAATCAAATCATGAATCATGAATTGAATCATGAATAATGAATCATGAATCATGAATCATGAATTGAATCATGAATCATGAATCATTAATCATGATTGAATCATGAATCATGAATCATGAATTGAATCATGAATCATGAATCATGAATTGAATCATGAATCATGAATCATAAATCAAATCATGAATCATGAATTGAATCATGAATCATGAATCATGAATTGAATCATGAATCATAATTCAAATCATTAATCATGAATCGAATCATGAATCATGAATCATGAATTAAATCATGAATCATGAATCGAATCATGAATCATTAATCATGAATCATGAATCATGAATCGAATCATGAATCATGAATCATGAATCATGAATCATTAATCATGAATTAAATCATGAATCATGAATCATGAATCATGAATCGAATCATAAATCATGAATCATGAATCATGAATCATTAATTGAATCATGAATCATGAATCAAATCATGAATCATGAATTATGAATCATGAATTGAATCATGAATCATGAATCATGAATCATGAATAATGAATCATGAATCATGAATCATGAATCATTAATCATGAATTAAATCATGAATCATGAATTGAATCATGAATCATGAATCATTAATTAAATCATGAATCATGAATCGTATCATAAATCATGAATCATGAATCATGAATTGAATCATGAATCATGAATCAAATCATGAATCATGAATTATGAATCATGAATTGAATCATGAATCATGAATTATGAATCATGAATTGAATCATGAATCATGAATCATGAATCATGAATTGAATCATAAATTATGAATCATGAATCATGAATCATGAATTGAATCATGAATCATGTATTATGCATCATGAATTGAATCATGATTCATGAATCATGAATCATGAATTGAATCATGAATCATGAATCATAAATCGAATCATGAATCATGAATTGAATCATGAATCATGAATCTTGAATCATGAATCATGAATTGAATCATGAATCATGAATTAAATCATGAATCATGAATCATGAATCATGAATTGAATCATAAATCATGAATCATGAATCGAATCATAAATCATGAATCATGAATCATGAATTGAATCATGAATCATGAATCATGAATCAAATCATTAATCATGAATCATGAATCGAATCATGAATCATGAATCATGAATTGAATCATGAATCATAAATCAAATCATTAATCATGAATCATGAATCATGAATCGAATCATGAATCATGAATCATGAATTAAATCATGAATCATGAACCATGAATCGAATCATGAATCATTAATCATGAATCATGAATCATGAATCGAATCATGAATCATGAATCATGAATCATTAATCATTAATCATGAATTAAATTATGAATCATGAATCATGAATTGAATCATGAATCATGAATCATTAATTGAATCATGAATCATGAATCAAATCATAAATCATGAATCATGAATCATGAATCATGAATTGAATCATGAATCATGAATCAAATCATGAATCATGAATCATGAATTATGAATCATGAATTGAATCATGAATCATGAATTATGAATCATGAATTGAATCATGAATCATGAATCATGAATCATGAATTGAATCATAAATTATGAATAATGAATCATGAATCATGAATTGAATCATGAATCATGAATTATGCATCATGAATTGAATCATGATTCATGAATCATGAATTGAATCATGAATCATGAATTGAATCATGAATCATGAATCATGAATTGAATCATGAATCATGAATCATAAATCGAATCATGAATCATGAATTGAATCATGAATCATGAATCATGAATCATGAATTGAATCATAAATCATGAATCATGAATCGAATCATAAATCATGATTCATGAATCATGAATCATGAATTGAATCATGAATCATGAATTGAATCATGAATCATGAATCATGAATCGAATCATGAATCATGAATCATAAATTAAATCATGAATCATGAATCATGAATCATGAATTGAATCATGAATCATGAATTGAATCTTGAATTATGAATCATGAATCATGAATCATGAATTAAATCATGAATCATGAATCATGAATCGAATCATGAATCATGAATCAAATCATGAATCATGAATCATGAATCAGTAATCATGAATCATGAATCGAATCATGAATCATGAATCATGAATCATGAATCATTAATCATGAATTAAATCATGAATCATGAATTGAATCATGAATCATGAATCATTAATTGAATCATGAATTGAATCATGAATCATGAATCATGAATCATGAATCATTAATTGAATCATGAATCATGAATTGAATCATAAATCATGAATCATGAATTATGAATCATGAATTGAATCATGAATCATGAATCATGAATCATGAATCATGAATTGAATCATGAATCATGAATCATGAATCAAATCATGAATCATGAATTGAATCATGAATCATGAATCATGAATTGAATCATTAATCATGAATCATGAATCATGAATTGAATCATGAATCATGAATTGAATCTTGAATTATGAATCATGAATCATGAATCATGAATTAAATCATGAATCATGAATCATGAATCGAATCATGAATCATGAATCAAATCATGAATCATGAATCATGAATCATTAATCATGAATTAAATCATGAATCATGAATTGAATCATGAATCATGAATCATTAATTGAATCATGAATCGAATCATAAATCATGAATCATGAATCATGAATCATGAATCATGAATTGAATCATGAATTGAATCATGAATCATGAATTATGAATCATGAATTGAATCATGAATCATGAATCATGAATTGAATCATAAATTATGAATCATGAATCGAATAATGAATCATGAATCATGAATCATGAATCATGAATTAAATCATGAATCATGAATTATGCATCATGAATTGAATCATGATTCATGAATCATGAATTGAATCATGAATCATGAATCATGAATCATGAATTGAATCATAAATCATGAATTGAATCATGAATCATGAATCATGAATTGAATCATGAAACATGAATTGAATCATGAATCATGAATCATGAATTGAATCATGAATCATGAATCATAAATTATGAATTAAATCATTAATTGAATCATGAATCAAATTATGAATCATTAATCAAGAATAATGAATTGAATCATGAATCATGAAATGAATCATGAATCATGAATCTTGAATCATGAATCATGAATTGAATCATGAATCATGAATTGAATCATGAATCTTGAATCATGAATAATAAATCATGAATTGATTCATGAATCATGAATCATGAATCATAAATTGAATCATAAATCATGAATCATGAATCGAATCATAAATCATGATTCATGAATCATGAATCATGAATTGAATCATGAATCATGAATCATAAATCAAATCATGAATCATGAATTGAATCATGAATCATGGAACATGAATTAAATCATGAATCATGAATCATTAATCGAATCATGAATCATGAATCAAATCATGAATCATAAATCATGAATTAAATCATTAATCATGAATCATGAATCATTAATTTAATCATGAATCATGAATTGCATCTTGAATCATGAATCATGAATCATGAATTGAATCATGAATCATAAGTCATGAATTGAATCATGAATCATGAATCATGAATTGAATCATGAATCAAGAATCAAATCATGAATCATGAATTGAATCATAAATCATGAATAGAATCATGAATAATAAATTGAATCATGAATTGAATCATGAATCATGAATCATGATTCATAAATCGAATCATGAATTTAATCATGAATCATGAATCATGAATTGAATCATGAATCATGATTCATAAATCGAATCATGAATCATGAATTGAATCATGATCGAATCATGAATTGAGTCATGAATCATGATTTAAATCATGAATCATTAAGTGAATCATGAATCATGAATCATACAATGAATCATGAATCATGAATCATGAATTGAATCATGAATCATGAATAATGAATCATGAATCATGGATTGAATCATGAATCATGAATCATAAATTGAATCATGAATCATGAATCAAATCATGAATCATGAATTTAATTATGAATAATGAATCATGAATTGAATCATGAATTGAATCATGAATTGAATCATGAATCATGAATTGAATCATGAATCATGAATCGACTCATGAATTATGAATAGAATCATGAATCATGAATTGAATCATGAATCATGAATCGAATCATGAATAATGAATCATGAATCATGAATCATGAATTGAATCATGAATTGAATCATGAATCAAGAATCCAATCATGAATCATGAATCAAGAATCATGAATCGAATCATGAATCATGAATTGAATCTTGAATCATGAATCAAGAATCATAAATTGAATCATGAATCATGAATCATGAATCGAATCATGAATCATGAATCGAATCATGAATAATAAATCATGAATTGAATCATGAATCATGAATCATTAATCAAATCATGAATCATGAATCAAGAATCATGAATTGAATCATGAATCATGAATTGAGTCATGAATCATGAATCAAGAATCATGAATTGAATCATGAATTGAATCAAGAATCATGAATCATGAATCATGAATTGAATCATGAATCATGAATCATGAATTGAAATATGAATCATGAATCATGAATCATGAATTGAATCATGAATCATGAATCATAAATCAAATCATGAATCATGAATTGAATCATGAATCCTGAATTGAATCATGAATCATGAATCATGAATTGAATCATAAATCATGAATCATGAATCGAATCATAAATCATAAATCATGAATCATGAATCATGAATTGAATCATGAATCATGAATCATGAATCAAATCATTAATCATGAATCATGAATCATGAATCGAATCATGAATCATGAATCATGAATCATGAATTGAATCATGAATCATGAATCATGAATTAAATCATGAATCATGAATCATGAATCGAATCATGAATCATTAATCATGAATCATGAATCATGAATCGAATCATGAATCATGAATCATGAATCATAAATCATTAATCATGAATTAAATCATGAATCATGAATCCTTAATTGAATCATGAATCATTAATTGAATCATGAATCATGAATCGAATTATAAATAATGAATCATGAATCATGAATCATGAATCATGAATTGAATCCTGAATCATGAATCAAATCATGAATCATGAATCATGAATTATGAATCATGAATTGAATCATGAATCATGAATTATGAAACATGAATTGAATCATGAATCATGAATCATGAATCATGAATCATGAATTGAATCATAAATCATGAATCATGAATCGAATCATGAATCATGAATCATGAATCATGAATTGAATCATGAATCATGAATTATGCATCATGAATTGAATTATGATTCATGAATCATGAATTGAATCATGAATCATGAATCATGAATCTTGAATCATGAATCATGAATTGAATCATGAATCATGAATTGAATCATGAATCATGAATCATGAATTGAATCATAAATCATGAATCATGAATCGAATCATAAATCATGATTCATGAATCATGAATCATGAATTGAATCACGAATCATCAATCATGAATCAAATCATTAATCATGAATCATGAATCCTGAATCAAATCATGAATCATGAATCATGAATTAAATCATGAATCAGGAATCATGAATCGAATCATGAATCATGAATCGAATCATGAATCATGAATCATGAATCATGAATTGAATCATGAATCATGAATCATTGATTGAATCATGAATCATGAATTGAATCATAAATCATGAATCATGAATCATGAATCATGAATCATGAATTGAATCATGAATCATGAATCATTGATTGAATCATGAATCATGAATTGAATCATAAATCATGAATCATGAATCATGAATCATGAATTGAATCATGAATCATGAATCATGAATTAAATCATGAATCATGAATCATGAATCGAATCATGAATCATTAATCATGAATCATGAATCATGAATCGAATCATGAGTCTTGAATCATGAGTCATGAATCATGAATCATAAATCATTAATCATGAATTAAATCATGAATCATGAATCATTAATTGAATCATGAATCATGAATCATTAATTGAATCATGAATCATGAATCGAATTATAAATAATGAATCATGAATCATGAATCATGAATTGAATCCTGAATCATGAATCAAATCATGAATCATGAATCATGAATTATGAATCATTAATTGAATCATGAATCATGAATTATGAATCATGAATTGAATCATGAATCATGAATCATAAATCATGAATCATGAATCGAATCATGAATCATGAATCATGAATCATGAATCATGAATCATGAATTGAATCATGAATCATGAATTATGCATCATGAATTGAATCATGATTCATGAATCATGAATTGAATCATGAATCATGAATCATGAATCATGAATCATGAATCATGAATCATGAATCATGAATCATGAATCATAAATTGAATCATGAATCATGAATCATAAATCGAATCATGAATCATGAATTGAATCATGAATCATGAATCTTGAATCATGAATTGAATCATGAATCATGAATCATGAATTGAATCATAAATCATGGATCATGAATCGAATCATAAATCATGATTCATGAATCATGAATCATGAATTGAATCACGAATCATCAATCATGAATCAAATCATTAATCATGAATCATGAATCATGAATCAAATCATGAATCATGAATCATGAATTAAATCATGAATCATGAATCATGAATCGAATCATGAATCATTAATCATGAATCATGAATCATGAATCGAATCATGAATCATGAATCATGAATTGAATCATGAATCATGAATCATTGATTGAATCATGAATCATGAATTGAATCATAAATTTATGAATCATGAATCATGAATCATGAATTGAATCATGAATCATGAATCAAATCATGAATCATGAATCATGAATTATGAATCATGAATTGAATCATGAATCATGAATCATGAATCATGAATTGAATCATAAATCATGAATCATGAATCATGAATTGAATTATAAATCATGAATCATGAATTGAATCATGAATCATGAATTATGCATCATGAATTGAATCATGATTCATGAATCATGAATTGAATCATGAATCATGAATCATGAATCATGAATCATGAATCATGAATCATAAATCGAATCATGAATCATGAATTAAATCATGAATCATGAATCTTGAATCATGAATCATGAATTGAATCATGAATCATGAATCATGAATTGAATCATAAATCATGAATCATGAATCGAATCATAAATCATGATTCATGAATCATGAATCATGAATTGAATCACGAATCATCAATCATGAATCAAATCATTAATCATGAATCATGAATCATGAATCAAATCATGAATCATGAATCATGAATTAAATCATGAATCATGAATCATTGATTGAATCATGAATCATGAATTGAATCATAAATCATGAATTATGAATCATGAATCATGAATCATGAATTGAATCATGAATCATGAATCATTGATTGAATCATGAATCATGAATTGAATCATAAATCATGAATCATGAATCATGAATCATGAATCATGAATTGAATCATGAATCATGAATCATGAATTAAATCATGAATCATGAATCATGAATCGAATCATGAATCATTAATCATGAATCATGAATCATGAATCGAATCATGAGTCATGAATCATGAATCATGAATCATGAATCATGAATCATGAATCATGAATCATAAATCATTAATCATGAATTAAATCATGAATCATGAATCATTAATTGAATCATGAATTATGAATCATTAATTGAATCATGAATCATGAATCGAATTATAAATAATAAATCATGAATCATGAATCATGAATCATGAATTGAATCCTGAATCATGAATCAAATCATGAATCATGAATCATGAATTATGAATCATTAATTGAATCATGAATCATGAATTATAAATCATGAATTGAATCATGAATCATGAATCATAAATCATGAATCATGAATCGAATCATGAATCATGAATCATGAATCATGAATCATGAATCATGAATCATGAATTGAATCATGAATCATGAATTATGCATCATGAATTGAATCATGATTCATGAATCATGAATTGAATCATGAATCATGAATCATGAATCATGAATCATGAATCATGAATCATGAATCATAAATTGAATCATGAATCATGAATCATAAATCGAATCATGAATCATGAATTGAATCATGATTCATGAATCATGAATTGAATCATGAATCATGAATCATGAATCATGAATCATGAATCATGGATCATGAATCATGTATCATAAATTGAATCATGAATCATGAATCATAAATCGAATCATGAATCATGAATTGAATCCTCAATCATGAATCAAATCATGAATCATGAATTATGAATCATTAATTGAATCATGAATCATGAATTATAAATCATGAATTGAATCATGAATCATGAATCATAAATCATGAATCATGAATCGAATCATGAATCATGAATCATGAATCATGAATCATGAATCATGAATTGAATCATGAATCATGAATTATGCATCATGAATTGAATCATGATTCATGAATCATGAATTGAATCATGAATCATGAATCATGAATCATGAATCATGAATCATGAATCATAAATTGAATCATGAATCATGAATCATAAATCGAATCATGAATCATGAATTGAATCATGATTCATGAATCATGAATTGAATCATGAATCATGAATCATGAATCATGAATCATGAATCATGAATCATGGATCATGAATCATGAATCATAAATTGAATCATGAATCATGAATCATAAATCGAATCATGAATCATGAATTGAATCATGAATCATGAATCTTGAATCATGAATCATGAATTGAATCATGAATCATGAATCATGAATTGAATCATAAATCATGGATCATGAATCGAATCATAAATCATGATTCATGAATCATGAATCATGAATTGAATCACGAATCATCAATCATGAATCAAATCATTAATCATGAATCATGAATCATGAATCAAATCATGAATCATGAATCATGAATTAAATCATGAATCATGAATCATGAATCGAATCATGAATCATTAATTATGAATCATGAATCATGAATCGAATCATGAATCATGAATCATGAATTGAATCATGAATCATGAATCATTGATTGAATCATGAATCATGAATTGAATCATAAATTTATGAATCATGAATCATGAATCATGAATCATGAATTGAATCATGAATCATGAATCAAATCATGAATCATGAATCATGAATTATGAATCATGAATTGAATCATGAATCATGAATCATGAATCATGAATTATGAATTGAATCATAAATCATGAATCATGAATCATGAATTGAATTATAAATCATGAATCATGAATTGAATCATGAATCATGAATCATGAATCGAATCATGAATCATGAATTGAATCATGAATCATGAATCATGAATTGAATCATGAATCATGAATCATGAATCATGAATCATGAATCATGAATCATGAATCATGAATTGAATCATGAATCATGAATTGAATCTTGAATCATGAATCATGAATCATGAATAGAATCATGAATCATGAATTGAATCAGGAATCGAATCATGAATTGAATCATGAATCATGAATTGAATCATGAATCATGAATCATGAATTGAATCATGAATCAAATCATGAATCATGAATCATGAATTATGAATCATGAATTGAATCATGAATCATGAATTATGAATCATGAATTGAATCATGAATCATGAATCATGAATCATGAATTGAATCATAAATTATGAATCATGAATCGAATAATGAATCATGAATCATGAATCATAAATCATGAATTGAAGCATGAATCATGAATTATGCATCATGAATTGAATCATGATTCATGAATCATGAATTGAATCATGAATCTTGAATCATGAATCATGAATTGAATCATGAATCATGAATCATGAATTGAATCATGAATCATGAATCGAATCATGAAACATGAATTGAATCATGAATCATGAATCATGAATTGAATCATGAATCATGAATCATAAATCATGAATTAAATCATTAATTGAATCATGAATCGAATCATGAATCATTAATCAAGAATAATGAATTGAATCATGAATCATGAATTGAATCATGAATCATGAATTGAATCATGAATCTTGAATCATGAATCATGAATCATGAATTGATTCATGAATCATGAATCATGAATCATAAATTGAATCATAAATCATTAATCATGAATCATGAATCGAATCATGAGTCATGAATCATGAATCATGAATCATGAATCATAAATCATTAATCATGAATTAAATCATGAATCATGAATCATTAATTGAATCATGAATCATGAATTATTAATTGAATCATGAATCATGAATCGAATTATAAATAATGAATCATGAATCATGAATCATGAATCATGAATCATGAATTGAATCCTGAATCATGAATCAAATCATGAATCATGAATCATGACTTATGAATCATGAATTGAATCATGAATCATGAATTATGAAACATGAATTGAATCATGAATCATGAATCATGAATCATGAATCATGAATTGAATCATAAATCATGAATCATGAATCGAATCATGAATCATGAATCATGAATCATGAATTGAATCATGAATCATGAATTATGCATCATGAATTGAATTATGATTCATGAATCATGAATTGAATCATGAATCATGAATCATGAATCTTGAATCATGAATCATGAATTGAATCATGAATCATGAATTGAATCATGAATCATGAATCATGAATTGAATCATAAATCATGAATCATGAATCGAATCATAAATCATGATTCATGAATCATGAATCATGAATTGAATCACGAATCATCAATCATGAATCAAATCATTAATCATGAATCATGAATCATGAATCAAATCATATATCATGAATCATGAATTAAATCATGAATCATGAATCATGAATCGAATCATGAATCATGAATCATGAATCGAATCATGAATCATTAATCATGAATCATGAATCATGAATCGAATCATGAATCATGAATCATGAATTGAATCATGAATCATGAATCATTGATTGAATCATGAATCATGAATTGAATCATAAATCATGAATCATGAATCATGAATCATGAATTGAATCATGAATCATGAATCATTGATTGAATCATGAATCATGAATCGAATCATGAATCATTAATCATGAATCATGAATCGAATCATGAGTCATGAATCATGAATCATGAATCATGAATCATGAATCATGAATCATGAATCATGAATCATAAATCATGAATCATTAATTGAATCATGAATCATGAATCATTAATTGAATCATGAATCATGAATCGAATTATAAATAATGAATCATGAATCATGAATCATGAATCATGAATTGAATCATGAATCATGAATCATGAATTAAATCATGAATCATGAATCATGAATCGAATCATGAATCATTAATCATGAATCATGAATCATGAATCGAATCATGAGTCATGAATCATGAATCATGAATCATGAATCATGAATCATGAATCATTAATTGAATCATGAATCATGAATCATTAATTGAATCATGAATCATGAATCGAATTATAAATAATGAATCATGAATCATGAATCATGAATCATGAATTGAATCCTGAATCATGAATCAAATCATGAATCATGAATCATGAATTATGAATCATGAATCATGAATCATGAATTATGAATTATGAATTGAATCATGAATCATGAATCATAAATCATGAATCATGAATCGAATCATGAATCATGAATCATGAATCATGAATCATGAATTGAATCATGAATCATGAATTATGCATCATGAATCATGAATTGAATCATGAATCATGAATTATGCATCATGAATTGAATCATGATTCATGAATCATGAATTGAATCATGAATCATGAATCATGAATCATGAATCATGAATCATGAATCATGAATCATGAATCATAAATTGAATCATGAATCATGAATCATAAATCGAATCATGAATCATGAATTGAATCATGAATCATGAATCTTGAATCATGAATCATGAATTGAATCATGAATCATGAATCATGAATTGAATCATAAATCATGGATCATGAATCGAATCATAAATCATGATTCATGAATCATGAATCATGAATTGAATCACGAATCATCAATCATGAATCAAATCATTAATCATGAATCATGAATCATGAATCAAATCATGAATCATGAATCATGAATTAAATCATGAATCATGAATCATGAATCGAATCATGAATCATTAATCATGAATCATGAATCATGAATCGAATCATGAATCATGAATCATGAATTGAATCATGAATCATGAATCATTGATTGAATCATGAATCATGAATTGAATCATAAATTTATTAATCATGAATCATGAATCATGAATTGAATCATGAATCATGAATCAAATCATGAATCATGAATCATGAATCATGAATCATGAATTGAATCATAAATCATGAATCATGAATCATGAATTGAATCATAAATCATGAATCATGAATCATGAATTGAATTATAAATCATGAATCATGAATTGAAACATGAATCATGAATTATGCATCATGAATTGAATCATGATTCATGAATCATGAATTGAATCATGAATCATGAATCATGAATCATGAATCATGAATCATGAATCATAAATTGAATCATGAATCATGAATCATAAATCGAATCATGAATCATGAATTAAATCATGAATCATGAATCTTGAATCATGAATCATGAATTGAATCATGAATCATGAATTGAATCATGAATCATGAATCATGAATTGAATCATAAATCATGAATCATGAATCGAATCATAAATCATGATTCATGAATCATGAATCATGAATTGAATCACGAATCATCAATCATGAATCAAATCATTAATCATGAATCATGAATCATGAATCAAATCATGAATCATGAATCATGAATTAAATCATGAATCATGAATCATGAATAGAATCATGAATCATGAATCAAATCATGAATCATGAATCATGAATCATGAATCAAGAATCGAATCATGAATCATGAATCATGTATTGAATCATGAATCATGAATCATTGATTGAATCATGAATCATGAATTGAATCATAAATCATGAATCATGAATCATGAATCATGAATCATGAATTGAATCATGAATCATGAATCATTGATTGAATCATGAATCATGAATTGAATCATGAATCATGAATCATTGATTGAATCATGAATCATGAATTGAATCATAAATCATGAATCATGAATCATGAATCATGAATCATGAATTGAATCATGAATCCTGAATCATGAATTAAATCATGAATCATGAATCATGAATCGAATCATGAATCATTAATCATGAATCATGAATCATGAATCGAATCATGAGTCATGAATCATGAATCATGAATCATGAATCATGAATCATGAATCATGAATCATGAATCATGAATCATAAATCATTAATCATGAATTAAATCATGAATCATGAATCATTAATTGAATCATGAATCATGAATCATTAATTGAATCCTGAATCATGAATCAAATCATGAATAATGAATCATGAATTATGAATCATTAATTGAATCATGAATCATAATTTATGAATCATGAATTGAATCATGAATCATGAATCATAAATCATGAATCATGAATCATAAATCATGAATCATGAATTGAATCATGAATCATGAATTATGCATCATGAATTGAATCATGATTCATGAATCATGAATTGAATCATGAATCATGAATCATGAATCATGAATCATGAATCATGAATCATGAATCATAAATTGAATCATGAATCATGAATCATAAATCGAATCATGAATCATGAATTGAATCATGATTCATGAATCATGAATTGAATCATGAATCATGAATCATGAATCATGAATCATGAATCATGAATCATGAATCATGAATCATAAATTGAATCATGAATCATGAATCATAAATCGAATCATGAATCATGAATTGAATCATGAATCATGAATCTTGAATCATGAATCATGAATTGAATCATGAATCATGAATCATGAATTGAATCATAAATCATAGATCATGAATCGAATCATAAATCATGATTCATGAATCATGAATCATGAATTGAATCACGAATCATCAATCATGAATCAAATCATTAATCATGAATCATGAATCATGAATCAAATCATGAATCATGAATCATGAATTAAATCATGAATCATGAATCATGAATCGAATCATGAATCATGAATCATGAATCATGAATCATGAATCGAATCATGAATCATGAATCATGAATTAAATCATGAATCATGAATCATTGTTTGAATCATGAATCATGAATTCAATCATAAATTTATGAATCATGAATCATGAATCATGAATCATGAATTGAATCATGAATCATGAATTGAATCATGAATCATGAATCAAATCATGAATCATGAATTATGAATTATGAATCATGAATTGAATCATGAATCATGAATCATGAATCATGAATTGAATCATAAATCATGAATCATGAATCATGAATTGAATTATAAATCATGAATCATGAATTGAATCATGAATCATGAATCATGAATCGAATCATGAATCATGAATTGAATCATGAATCATGAATTGAATCATGAATCATGAATCATGAATCATGAATTGAATCATGAATCATGAATCATGAATTGAATCATGAATCAAATCATGAATCATGAATCATGAATTGAATCATGAATCATGAATTGAATCATGAATCAAATCATGAATCATGAATCATGAATTATGAATCATGAATTGAATCATGAATCATGAATTATGAATCATGAATTGAATCATGAATCATGAATCATGAATCATGAATTGAATCATAAATTATGAATCATGAATCGAATAATGAATCATGAATCATGAATCATAAATCATGAATTGAAGCATGAATCATGAATTATGCATCATGAATTGAATCATGATTCATGAATCATGAATTGAATCATGAATCTTGAATCATGAATCATGAATTGAATCATGAATCATGAATCATGAATTGAATCATGAATCATGAATCGAATCATGAAACATGAATTGAATCATGAATCATGAATCATGAATTGAATCATGAATCATGAATCATAAATCATGAATTAAATCATTAATTGAATCATGAATCGAATCATGAATCATTAATCAAGAATAATGAATTGAATCATGAATCATGAATTGAATCATGAATCATGAATTGAATCATGAATCTTGAATCATGAATCATGAATTGATTCATGAATCATGAATCATGAGTCATAAATTGAATCATAAATCATGAATCATGAATCGAATCATAAATCATGATTCATGAATCATGAATCATGAATCATGAATCAAATCATATATCAAGAATCATGAATCGTGAATCGAATCATGAATCATGAATAATGAATCATGTATTGAATCATGAATCATGAATCATGAATTAAATCATGAATCATGAATCATGAATCGAATCATGAATCGTTAATCGTGAATCATGAATCATGAATCATGAATCATGAATCATTAATCATGAATTAAATCATGAATCATGAATTAAATCATGAATCATGAATCATTATTGAATCATGAATCATGAGTCGAATCATAAATCATGAATCAGGAATCATGAATCATGAATCATGAATTGAATCATGAATCAATTCATGAATCATGAATCATGAATTATGAATCATGAATTGAATCATGAATCATGAATCATGACTTGAATCATAAATCATGAATCATGAATTGAATCATGAATCATGAATCATGAATCGAATCATGAATCATGAATTGAATCATTAATCATGAATCATGAATCATGAATTGAATCATGAATCATGAATTGAATCTTGAATCATGAATCATGAATCATGAATTGAATCATGAATCATGAATTGAATCTTGAATCATGAATCATGAATCATGAATTGAATCATGAATCATGAATCATGAATTGAATCATGAATCATGAATCATGAATCATGAATCATGAATCGAATCATGAATCATGAATTGAATCATGAATCATGAATCATTGATTGAATCATGAATCATGAATTGAATCATAAATTTATGAATCATGAATCATGAATCATGAATCATGAATTATGAATCATGAATCAAATCATGAATCATGAATCATGAATTATGAATCATGAATCAAATCATGAATCATGAATCATGAATCATGAATCATGAATTGAATCATAAATCATGAATCATGAATCATGAATTGAATTATAAATCATGAATCATAAATTGAATCATGAATCATGAATCATGAATCGAATCATGAATCATGAATTGAATCATGAATCATGAATCATGAATTGAATCATGAATCATGAATCATGAATCATGAATCATGAATCATGAATTGAATCATGAATCATGAATTGAATTTTGAATCATGAATCATGAATCATGAATAGAATCATAAATCATGAATTGAATCATGAATCATGAATCATGAATTGAATCATAAATCATGGATCATGAATCGAATCATAAATCATGATTCATGAATTGAATCATGAATCTTGAATCATGAATCATGAATTGAATCATGAATCATGAATCATGAATTGAATCATGAATCATGAAACATGAATTGAATCATGAATCATGAATCATGAATTGAATCATGAATCATGAATTGAATCATTAATCATGAATCATGAATTGAATCATGAATCATGAATCATAAATCATGAATTAAATCATTAATTGAATCATGAATCGAATCATGAATCATTAATCAAGAATAATGAATTGAATCATGAATCATGAATTGAATCATGAATTGAATCATGAATCTTGAATCATGAATCATGAATCATGAATTGATTCATGAATCATGAATCATAAATTGAATCATAAATCATGAATCATGAATCGAATCATAAATCATGATTCATGAATCATGAATCATGAATTGAATCATGAATCATGAATCATGAATCAAATCATATATCATGAATCATGAATCGTGAATCGAATCATGAATCATGAATCATGAATCATGAATTGAATCATGAATCATGAATCATGAATTAAATCATGAATCATGAATCATGAATCGAATCATGAATCGTTAATCGTGAATCATGAATCATGAATCATGAATCATTAATCATGAATTAAATCATGAATCATGAATCATGAATTAAATCATGAATCATGAATTATTATTGAATCATGAGTCGAATCATAAATCATGAATCATGAATCATGAATCATGAATCATGAATTGAATCATGAATCATGAATCAATTCATGAATCATGAATCATGAATTATGAATCATGAATTGAATCATGAATCATGAATCATGAATTGAATCATAAATCATGAATCATGAATTGAATCATGAATCATGAATCGAATCATGAATCATGAATTGAATCATTAATCATGAATCATGAATCATGAATTGAATCATGAATCATGAATTGAATCTTGAATCATGAATCATGAATCATGAATTGAATCATGAATCATGAATCATGAATTGAATCATGAATCATGAATCATGAATCGAATCATGAATCAAGAATCAAATCGTGAATCATGAATTGAATCATAAATCATGAATAGAATCATGAATAATGAATTGAATCATGAATTGAATCATGAATCATGAATTGAATCAGGAATCGAATCATGAATTAAATCATGAATCATGAATTGAATCATGAATCATGAATTGAGTCATGAATCATGATTTAAATCATGAATCATTAATTGAATCATGAATCATGAATCATACAATGAATCATGAATCATGAATCATGAATTGAATCATGAATCATGAATTATGAATCATGAATTGAATCATGAATCATGAATAATGAATCATGAATCATGAATTGAATCATGAATCATGAATCATGGATTGAATCATGAATCATGAATCATGAATTGAATCATGAATCATGAATCATGAATTAAATCATGAATCATGAATCATGAATCGAATCATGAATCGTTAATCGTGAATCATGAATCATGAATCATGAATCATGAATCATTAATCATGAATTAAATCATGAATCATGAATCATGAATTAAATCATGAATCATGAATCATTATTGAATCATGAGTCGAATCATAAATCATGAATCATGAATCATGAATCATGAATCATGAATCATGAATAGAATCATGATTCATGAATTGAATCAGGAATCGAATCATGAATTGAATCATGAATCATGAATTGAATCATGAATCATGAATCATGAATTGAATCATGAATCAAATCATGAATCATGAATCATGAATTATGAATCATGAATTGAATCATGAATCATGAATTATGAATCATGAATTGAATCATGAATCATGAATCATGAATCATGAATTGAATCATAAATTATGAATCATGAATCGAATAATGAATCATGAATCATGAATCATAAATCATGAATTGAAGCATGAATCATGAATTATGCATCATGAATTGAATCATGATTCATGAATCATGAATTGAATCATGAATCATGAATCATGAATTGAATCATGAATCATGAATCATGAATTGAATCATGAATCATGAATCGAATCATGAAACATGAATTGAATCATGAATCATGAATCATGAATTGAATCATGAATCATGAATCATAAATCATGAATTAAATCATTAATTGAATCATGAATCGAATCATGAATCATTAATCAAGAATAATGAATTGAATCATGAATCATGAATTGAATCATGAATCATGAATTGAATCATGAATCTTGAATCATGAATCATGAATCATGAATTGATTCATGAATCATGAATCATGAATCATAAATTGAATCATAAATCATGAATCATGAATCGAATCATAAATCATGATTCATGAATCATGAATCATGAATTGAATCATGAATCATGAATCATGAATCAAATCATATATCATGAATCATGAATCGTGAATCGAATCATGAATCATGAATAATGAATCATGAATTGAATCATGAATCATGAATCATGAATTAAATCATGAATCATGAATCATGAATCGAATCATGAATCGTTAATCGTGAATCATGAATCATGAATCATGAATCATGAATCATTAATCATGAATTAAATCATGAATCATGAATTAAATCATGAATCATGAATCATTATTGAATCATGAATCATGAGTCGAATCATAAATCATGAATCATGAATCATGAATCATGAATTGAATCATGAATCAATTCATGAATCATGAATCATGAATTATGAATCATGAATTGAATCATGAATCATGAATCATGAATTGAATCATAAATCATGAATCATGAATTGAATCATGAATCATGAATCATGAATCGAATCATGAATCATGAATTGAATCATTAATCATGAATCATGAATCATGAATTGAATCATGAATCATGAATTGAATCTTGAATCATGAATCATGAATTGAATCATGAATCATGAATCATGAATTGAATCATGAATCATGAATCATGAATCATGAATCATGAATCGAATCATGAATCATGAATCATGAATTGAATCATGAATCATGAATCATTGATTGAATCATGAATCATGAATTGAATCATAAATTTATGAATCATGAATCATGAATCATGAATCATGAATTGAATCATGAATCATGAATCAAATCATGAATCATGAATCATGAATCATGAATCAAATCATGAATCATGAATCATGAATCATGAATCATGAATTGAATCATAAATCATGAATCATGAATCATGAATTGAATTATAAATCATGAATCATGAATTGAATCATGAATCATGAATCATGAATCGAATCATGAATCATGAATTGAATCATGAATCATGAATCATGAATCATGAATCATGAATCATGAATCATGAATTGAATCATGAATCATGAATTGAATTTTGAATCATGAATCATGAATCATGAATAGAATCATGAATCATGAATTGAATCATGAATCATGAATCATGAATTGAATCATAAATCATGGATCATGAATCGAATCATAAATCATGATTCATGAATTGAATCATGAATCTTGAATCATGAATCATGAATTGAATCATGAATCATGAATCATGAATTGAATCATGAATCATGAAACATGAATTGAATCATGAATCATGAATCATGAATCATGAATCATAAATCATGAATTAAATCATTAATTGAATCATGAATCGAATCATGAATCATTAATCAAGAATAATGAATTGAATCATGAATCATGAATTGAATCATGAATTGAATCATGAATCTTGAATCATGAATCATGAATCATGAATTGATTCATGAATCATGAATCATAAATTGAATCATAAATCATGAATCATGAATCGAATCATAAATCATGATTCATGAATCATGAATCATGAATTGAATCATGAATCATGAATCATGAATCAAATCATATATCATGAATCATGAATCGTGAATCGAATCATGAATCATGAATCATGAATCATGAATTGAATCATGAATCATGAATCATGAATTAAATCATGAATCATGAATCATGAATCGAATCATGAATCGTTAATCGTGAATCATGAATCATGAATCATGAATCATGAATCATTAATCATGAATTAAATCATGAATCATGAATCATGAATTAAATCATGAATCATGAATTATTATTGAATCATGAGTCGAATCATAAATCATGAATCATGAATCATGAATCATGAATCATAAATTGAATCATGAATCATGAATCAATTCATGAATCATGAATCATGAATTATGAATCATGAATTGAATCATGAATCATGAATCATGAATTGAATCATAAATCATGAATCATGAATTGAATCATGAATCATGAATCGAATCATGAATCATGAATTGAATCATTAATCATGAATCATGAATCATGAATTGAATCATGAATCATGAATTGAATCTTGAATCATGAATCATGAATCATGAATTGAATCATGAATCATGAATCATGAATTGAATCATGAATCATGAATCATGAATAGAATCATGAATCAAGAATCAAATCGTGAATCATGAATTGAATCATAAATCATGAATAGAATCATGAATAATGAATTGAATCATGAATTGAATCATGAATCATGAATTGAATCAGGAATCGAATCATGAATTAAATCATGAATCATGAATTGAATCATGAATCATGAATTGAGTCATGAATCATGATTTAAATCATGAATCATTAATTGAATCATGAATCATGAATCATACAATGAATCATGAATCATGAATCATGAATTGAATCATGAATCATGAATTATGAATCATGAATTGAATCATGAATCATGAATAATGAATCATGAATCATGAATTGAATCATGAATCATGAATCATGGATTGAATCATGAATCATGAATCATGAATTGAATCATGAATCATGAATCATGAATTAAATCATGAATCATGAATCATGAATCGAATCATGAATCGTTAATCGTGAATCATGAATCATGAATCATGAATCATTAATCATGAATTAAATCATGAATCGTGAATCATGAATTAAATCATGAATCATGAATCATTATTGAATCATGAGTCGAATCATAAATCATGAATCATGAATCATGAATCATGAATCATGAATTGAATCATGAATCATGAATCATGAATTGAATCATGAATCATGAATTATGAATCATGAATTGAATCATGAATCATGAATCATGAATTGAATCATAAATCATGAATCATGAATTGAATCATGAATCATGAATCGAATCATGAATCATGAATTGAATCATTAATCATGAATCATGAATCATGAATTGAATCATGAATCATGAATTGAATCTTGAATCATGAATCATGAATCATGAATTGAATCATGAATCATGAATCATGAATTGAATCATGAATCATGAATCGAATCATGAATCAAGAATCAAATCGTGAATCATGAATTGAATCATAAATCATGAATAGAATCATGAATAATGAATTGAATCATGAATCATGAATTGAATCATGAATCATGAATTGAATCAGGAATCGAATCATGAATTAAATCATGAATCATGAATTGAATCATGAATCATGAATTGAGTCATGAATCATGATTTAAATCATGAATCATTAATTGAATCATGAATCATGAATCATACAATGAATCATGAATCATGAATCATGAATTGAATCATGAATCATGAATTATGAATCATGAATTGAATCATGAATCATGAATAATGAATCATGAATCATGAATTGAATCATGAATCATGGATTGAATCATGAATCATGAATCATAAATTGAATCATGAATCATGAATCAAATCATGAATCATGAATTGAATTATAAATAATGAATCATGAATTGAATCATGAATTGAATCATGAATCATAAATCATGAATCATGAATCATGAATCATGAATTGAATCATGAATCATGAATCATAAATCGACTCATGAATTATGAATTGAATCATGAATCATGAATTGAATCATGAATCATGAATCGAATCATGAATAATGAATCATGAATCATGAATCATGAATTGAATCATGAATTGAATCATGAATCATGAATCGAATCAAGAATCATGAATCAAGAATCATGAATCGAATCATGAATCATGAATTGAATCTTGAATCATGAATCAAGAATCATAAATTGAATCATGAATCATGAATCGAATCATGAATCATAAATCGAATCATGAATAATGAATCATGAATTGAATCATGAATCATGAATCATTAATCAAATCATGAATCATGAATAATGAATCATGAATCAAGAATCATGAATTGAATCATGAATTGAATCATGAATCATGAATCATGAATTGAATCATGAATCATGAATCATGAATCATGAATCATGAATTGAATCATGAATCATGAATCATAAATCAAATCATGAATCATGAATTGAATCATGAATCATGAATCATGAATTGAATCATGAATCATGAATTGAATCATGAATCATGAATCATGAATTGAATCATGAATCTTGAATCATGAATCATGAATCATGAATCATGAATTGATTCATGAATCATGAATCATGAATCATAAATTGAATCATAAATCATGAATCATGAATCGAATCATAAATCATGATTCATGAATCATGAATCATGAATTGAATCATGAATCATGAATCATGAATCAAATCATATATCATGAATCATGAATCGTGAATTGAATCATGAATCATGAATAATGAATCATGAATTGAATCATGAATCATGAATCATGAATTAAATCATGAATCATGAATCATGAATCGAATCATGAATCGTTAATCGTGAATAATGAATCATGAATCATGAATCATGAATCATTAATCATGAATTAAATCATGAATCATGAATTAAATCATGAATCATGAATCATTATTGAATCATGAATCATGAGTCGAATCATAAATCATGAATCATGAATCATGAATCATGAATTGAATCATGAATCAATTCATGAATCATGAATCATGAATTATGAATCATGAATTGAATCATGAATCATGAATCATGAATTGAATCATAAATCATGAATCATGAATTGAATCATGAATCATGAATCATGAATCGAATCATGAATCATGAATTGAATCATTAATCATGAATCATGAATCATGAATTGAATCATGAATCATGAATTGAATCTTGAATCATGAATCATGGAATTGAATCATGAATCATGAATCATGAATTGAATCATGAATCATGAATCATGAATCATGAATCATGAATCGAATCATGAATCATGAATCATGAATTGAATCATGAATCATGAATCATTGATTGAATCATGAATCATGAATTGAATCATAAATTTATGAATCATGAATCATGAATCATGAATCATGAATTGAATCATGAATCATGATCAATCATGAATCATGAATCATGAATTATGAATCATGAATCAAATCATGAATCATGAATCATGAATCATGAATCATGAATTGAATCATAAATCATGAATCATGAATCATGAATTGAATTATAAATCATGAATCATGAATTGAATCATGAATCATGAATCATGAATCGAATCATGAATCATGAATTGAATCATGAATCATGAATCATGAATCATGAATCATGAATCATGAATCATGAATTGAATCATGAATCATGAATTGAATTTTGAATCATGAATCATGAATCATGAATAGAATCATGAATCATGAATTGAATCATGAATCATGAATCATGAATTGAATCATAAATCATGGATCATGAATCGAATCATAAATCATGATTCATGAATTGAATCATGAATCTTGAATCATGAATCATGAATTGAATCATGAATCATGAATCATGAATTGAATCATGAATCATGAAACATGAATTGAATCATGAATCATGAATCATGAATTGAATCATGAATCATGAATCATAAATCATGAATTAAATCATTAATTGAATCATGAATCGAATCATGAATCATTAATCAAGAATAATGAATTGAATCATGAATTGAATCATGAATTGAATCATGAATCTTGAATCATGAATCATGAATTGATTCATGAATCATGAATCATAAATTGAATCATAAATCATGAATCATGAATCGAATCATAAATCATGATTCATGAATCATGAATCATGAATTGAATCATGAATCATGAATCATGAATCAAATCATATATCATGAATCATGAATCGTGAATCGAATCATGAATCATGAATCATGAATCATGAATTGAATCATGAATCATGAATCATGAATTAAATCATGAATCATGAATCATGAATCGAATCATGAATCGTTAATCGTGAATCATGAATCATGAATCATGAATCATGAATCATTAATCATGAATTAAATCATGAATCATGAATCATGAATTAAATCATGAATCATGAATTATTATTGAATCATGAGTCGAATCATAAATCATGAATCATGAATCATGAATCATGAATCATAAATTGAATCATGAATCATGAATCAATTCATGAATCATGAATCATGAATTATGAATCATGAATTGAATCATGAATCATGAATCATGAACTGAATCATAAATCATGAATCATGAATTGAATCATGAATCATGAATCGAATCATGAATCATGAATTGAATCATTAATCATGAATCATGAATCATGAATTGAATCATGAATCATGAATTGAATCTTGAATCATGAATCATGAATCATGAATTGAATCATGAATCATGAATCATGAATTGAATCATGAATCATGAATCATGAATAGAATCATGAATCAAGAATCAAATCGTGAATCATGAATTGAATCATAAATCATGAATAGAATCATGAATAATGAATTGAATCATGAATTGAATCATGAATCATGACTTGAATCAGGAATCGAATCATGAATTAAATCATGAATCATGAATTGAATCATGAATCATGAATTGAGTCATGAATCATGATTTAAATCATGAATCATTATTGAATCATGAATCATGAATCATACAATGAATCATGAATCATGAATCATGAATTGAATCATGAATCATGAATTATGAATCATGAATTGAATCATGAATCATGAATAATGAATCATGAATCATGAATTGAATCATGAATCATGAATCATGGATTGAATCATGAATCATGAATCATGAATTGAATCATGAATCATGAATCATGAATTAAATCATGAATCATGAATCATGAATCGAATCATGAATCGTTAATCGTGAATCATGAATCATGAATCATGAATCATTAATCATGAATTAAATCATGAATCATGAATCATGAATTAAATCATGAATCATGAATCATTATTGAATCATGAGTCGAATCATGAATCATGAATCATGAATCATGAATCATGAATTGAATCATGAATCATGAATCAATTCATGAATCATGAATCATGAATTATGAATCATGAATTGAATCATGAATCATGAATCATGAATTGAATCATAAATCATGAATCATGAATTGAATCATGAATCATGAATCGAATCATGAATCATGAATTGAATCATTAATCATGAATCATGAATCATGAATTGAATCATGAATCATGAATTGAATCTTGAATCATGAATCATGAATCATGAATTGAATCATGAATCATGAATCATGAATTGAATCATGAATCATGAATCATGAATCGAATCATGAATCAAGAATCAAATCGTGAATCATGAATTGAATCATAAATCATGAATAGAATCATGAATAATGAATTGAATCATGAATCATGAATTGAATCATGAATCATGAATTGAATCAGGAATCGAATCATGAATTAAATCATGAATCATGAATTGAATCATGAATCATGAATTGAGTCATGAATCATGATTTAAATCATGAATCATTAATTGAATCATGAATCATGAATCATACAATGAATCATGAATCATGAATCATGAATTGAATCATGAATCATGAATTATGAATCATGAATTGAATCATGAATCATGAATAATGAATCATGAATCATGAATTGAATCATGAATCATGAATCATGGATTGAATCATGAATCATGAATCATAAATTGAATCATGAATCATGAATCAAATCATGAATCATGAATTGAATTATAAATAATGAATCATGAATTGAATCATGAATTGAATCATGAATCATAAATCATGAATCATGAATCATGAATCATGAATTGAATCATGAATCATGAATCATGAATCATAAATCGACTCATGAATTATGAATTGAATCATGAATCATGAATTGAATCATGAATCATGAATCGAATCATGAATAATGAATCATGAATCATGAATCATGAATTGAATCATGAATTGAATCATGAATCATGAATCGAATCAAGAATCATGAATCAAGAATCATGAATCGAATCATGAATCATGAATTGAATCTTGAATCATGAATCAAGAATCATAAATTGAATCATGAATCATGAATCGAATCATGAATCATAAATCGAATCATGAATAATGAATCATGAATTGAATCATGAATCATGAATCATTAATCAAATCATGAATCATGAATAATGAATCATGAATCGAATCATGAATCATGAATTGAATCATTAATCATGAATCAAGAATCATGAATTGAATCATGAATTGAATCATGAATCATGAATCATGAATTGAATCATGAATCATGAATCATGAATCATGAATCATGAATTGAATCATGAATCATGAATCATAAATCAAATCATGAATCATGAATTGAATCATGAATCATGAATCATGAATTGAATCATGAATCATGAATTGAATCATGAATCATGAATCATGAATCATGAATCATGAATTGAATCATGAATCATGAATCATAAATCAAATCATGAATCATGAATTGAATCATGAATCATGAATCTTGAATCATGAATCATGAATTGAATCATGAATCATGAATTGAATCATGAATCATTAATTGAATCATGAATCATGAATCATACATTGAATCATGAATCATACATTGAATCATGAATCATGAATCAAATCATGAATCATGAATCATGAATTATGAATCATGAATTGAATCATGAATCATGAATCATGAATCATGAATTGAATCATAAATCATGAATCATGAATCATGAATTGAATTATAAATCATGAATCATGAATTGAATCATGAATCATGAATCATGAATCGAATCATGAATCATGAATTGAATCATGAATCATGAATCATGAATTGAATCATTAATCATGAATCATGAATCATGAATCATGAATCATGAATTGAATCATGAATCATGAATTGAATCTTGAATCATGAATCATGAATCATGAATAGAATCATGAATCATGAATTGAATCAGGAATCGAATCATGAATTGAATCATGAATCCTGAATTGAATCATAAATCATGAATCATGAATCATGAATTGAATTATAAATCATGAATCATGAATTGAATAATGAATCATGAATCATGAATCATGAATCGAAATCATGAATCATGAATTGAATCATGAATCATGAATCATGAATTGAATCATTAATCATGAATCATGGAATCATGAATCATGAATCATGAATTGAATCATGAATCATGAATTGAATCTTGAATCATGAATCATGAATTATGAATCATGAATTGAATCATGAATCATGAATCATGAATTGAATCATAAAATCATGAATCATGAATTGAATCATGAATCATGAATCGAATCATGAATCATGAATTGAATCATTAATCATGAATCATGAATCATGAATCATGAATCATGAATTGAATCATGAATCATGAATCATAAATCGACTCATGAATTATGAATTGAATCATGAATCATGAATTGAATCATGAATCATGAATCGAATCATGAATAATGAATCATGAATCATGAATCATGAATTGAATCATGAATTGAATCATGAATCATGAATCGAAATCAAGAATCATGAATCAAGAATCATGAATCGAATCATGAATCATGAATTGAATCTTCAATCATGAATCAAGAATCATAAATTGAATCATGAATCATGAATCGAATCATGAATCATAAATCGAATCATGAATAATGAATCATGAATTGAATCATGAATCATGAATCATTAATCAAATCATGAAATCATGAATAATGAATCATGAATCAAGAATCATGAATTGAATCATGAATTGAATCATGAATCATGAATCATGAATTGAATCATGAATCATGAATCATGAATCATGAATCATGAATTGAATCATGAATCATGAATCATAAATCAAATCATGAATCATGAATTGAATCATGAATCATGAATCATGAATTGAATCATGGAATCATGAATTGAATTCATGAATCATGAATCATGAATTGAATCATGAATCTTGAATCATGAATCATGAATCATGAATTGATTCATGAATCATGAATCATGAATCATAAATTGAATCATAAATCATGAATCATGAATCGAATCATAAATCATGATTCATGAATCATGAATCATGAATTGAATCATGAATCATGAATCATGAATCAAATCATATATCATGAATCATGAATCGTGAATTGAATCATGAATCATGAATAATGAATCATGAATTGAATCATGAATCATGAATCATGAATTAAATCATGAATCATGAATCATGAATCGAATCATGAATCGTTAATCGTGAATAATGAATCATGAATCATGAATCATGAATCATTAATCATGAATTAAATCATGAATCATGAATTAAATCATGAATCATGAATCATTATTGAATCATGAATCATGGAGTCGAAATCATAAATCATGAATCATGAATCATGAATCATGAATTGAAATCATGAATTCAATTCATGAATCATGAATCATGAATTATGAATCATGAATTGAATCATGAATCATGAATCATGAATTGAATCATAAATCATGAATCATGAATTGAATCATGAATCATGAATCATGAATCGAATCTTGAATCATGAATTGAATCATTAATCATGAATCATGAATCATGAATTGAATCATGAATCATGAATTGAATCTTGAATCATGAATCATGAATTGAATCATGAATCATGAATCATGAATTGAATCATGAATCATGAATCATGAATCATGAATCATGAATCGAATCATGAATCATGAATCATGAATTGAATCATGAATCATGAATCATTGATTGAATCATGAATCATGAATTGAATCATAAATTTATGAATCATGAATCATGAATCATGAATCATGAATTGAATCATGAATCATGAATCAAATCATGAATCATGAATCATGAATTATGAATCATGAATCAAATCATGAATCATGAATCATGAATCATGAATCATGAATTGAATCATAAATCATGAATCATGAATCATGAATTGAATTATAAATCATGAAATCATGAATGAATCATGAATCATGAATCATGAATCGAATCATGAATCATGAATTGAATCATGAATCATGAATCATGAATTGAATCATGAATCATGAATCATGAATCATGAATCATGAATCATGAATTGAATCATGAATCATGAATTGAATTTTGAATCATGAATCATGAATCATGAATAGAATCATGAATCCATGAATTGAATCATGAATCATGAATCATGAATTGAATCATAAATCATGGATCATGAATCGAATCATAAATCATGATTCATGAATTGAATCATGAATCTTGAATCATGAATCATGAATTGAATCATGAATCATGAATCATGAATTGAATCATGAATCATGAAACATGAATTGAATCATGAATCATGAATCATGAATTGAATCATGAATCATGAATCATAAATCATGAATTAAATCATTAATTGAATCATGAATCGAATCATGAATCATTAATCAAGAATAATGAATTGAATCATGAATCATGAATTGAATCATGAATTGAATCATGAATCTTGAATCATGAATCATGAATTGATTCATGAATCATGAATCATAAATTGAATCATAAATCATGAATCATGAATCGAATCATAAATCATGATTCATGAATCATGAATTCATGAATTGAATCATGAATCATGAATCATGAATCAAATCAATATATCATGAATCATGAATCGTGAATCGAATCATGAATCATGAATCATGAATCATGAATTGAATCATGATCATGAATCATGAATTAAAATCATGAATCATGAATCATGAATCGAATCATGAATCGTTAATCGTGAATCATGGAATCATGAATCATGAATCATGAATCATTAATCATGAATTAAATCATGAATCATGAATCATGAATTAAATCATGAATCATGAATTATTATTGAATCATGAGTCGAATCATAAATCATGAATCATGAATCATGAATCATGAATCATAAATTGAATCATGAATCATGAATCAATTCATGAATCATGAATCATGAATTATGAATCATGAATTGAATCATGAATCATGAATCATGAACTGAATCATAAATCATGAATCATGAATTGAATCATGAATCATGAATCGAATCATGAATCATGAATTGAATCATTAATCATGAATCATGAATCATGAATTGAATCATGAATCATGAATTGAATCTTGAATCATGAATCATGAATCATCGAATTGAATCATGAATCATGAATCATGAATTGAATCATGAATCATGAATCATGAATAGAATCATGAATCAAGAATCAAATCGTGAATCATGAATTGAATCATAAAATCATGAATAGAATCATGAATAATGAATTGAATCATGAATTGAATCATGAATCATGACCTTGAATCAGGAATCGAATCATGAATTAAATCATGAATCATGAATTGAATCATGAATCATGAATTGAGTCATGAATCATGATTTAAATCATGAATCATTATTGAATAATCATGAATCATGAATCATACAATGAATCATGAATCATGAATCATGAATTGAATCATGAATCATGAATTATGAATCATGAATTGAATCATGAATCATGAATAATGAATCATGAATCATGAATTGAATCATGAATCATGAATCATGGATTGAATCATGAATCATGAATCATGAATTGAATCATGAATCATGAATCATGAATTAAATCATGAATCATGAATCATGAATCGAATCATGAATCGTTAATCGTGAATCATGAATCATGAATCATGAATCATTAATCATGAATTAAATCATGAATCATAGAATCATGAATTAATCATGAATCATGAATCATTATTGAATCATGAGTCGAATCATGGAATCATGAATCATGAATCATGAATTGAATCATGAATCATGAATCAATTCATGAATCATGAATCATGAATTATGAATCATGAATTGAATCATGAATCATGAATCATGAATTGAATCATAAATCATGAATCATGATTGAATCATGAATCATGAATCGAATCATGAATCATGAATTGAATCATTAATCATGAATCATGAATCATGAATTGAATCATGAATCATGAATTGAATCTTGAATCATGAATCATAGAATTGAATCATGAATCATGAATCATGAATTGAATCATGAATCATGAATCATGAATCGAATCATGAATCAAGAATCAAATCGTGAATCATGAATTGAATCATAAATCATGAATAGAATCATGAATAATGAATTGAATCATGAATCATGAATTGAATCATGAATCATGAATTGAATCAGGAATCGAATCATGAATTAAATCATGAATCATGAATTGAATCATGAATCATGAATTGAGTCATGAATCATGATTTAAATCATGAATCATTAATGAATCATGAATCATGAATCATACAATGAATCATGAATCATGAATCATGAATTGAATCATGAATCATGAATTATGAATCATGAATTGAATCATGAATCATGAATAATGAATCATGAATCATGAATTGAATCAAGAATCATGAATCATGGATTGAATCATGAATCATGAATCATAAATTGAATCATGAATCATGAAATCAAATCATGAATCATGAATTGAATTATAAATAATGAATCATGAATTGAAATCATGAATTGAACTCATGAATCATAAATCATGATCATGAATCATGAATCATGAATTGAATCATGAAATCATGAATCATGAATCATAAATCGATTTCATGAATTATGATATTGAATCATGAATCATGAATTGAATCATGAATCATGAATCGAATCATGAATAATGAATCATGAATCATGAATCATGAATTGAATCATGAATTGAATCATGAATCATGAATCGAATCAAGAATCATGAATCAAGAATCATCGAATCGAATCATGAATCATGAATTGAATCTTGAATCATGAATCAAGAATCATAAATTGAATCATGAATCATGAATCGAATCATGAATCATAAATCGAATCATGAATAATGAATCATGAATTGAATCATGAATCATGAATCATTAATCAAATCATGAATCATGAAATAATTGAATCATGAATCGAATCATGAATCATGAATTGAATCATTAATCATGAATCAAGAATCATGAATTGAATCATGAATTGAATCATGAATCATGAATCATGAATTGAATCATGAATCATGAATCATGAATCATGAATCATGAATCATCAAACA
>NW_027447011.1:0-39759 GCF_038048845.1 Mixophyes fleayi | reverse complement strand
TTTCATGATTCATGATTCATGATTCGATTCATAATTCATGTTTGGATTAATGATTCATGATTCATGATTCATGATTTGATTCATGATTCATGATTTGATTCATGATTCTTGATTTTATTCATTATTCATGATTCATAATTCATGATTCGATTAATGATTTAAGATTCATGATTCATGATTCAATTCATGATTCAATTCATGATTCATGATTTGATTCATGATTCATGATTCATGATTTGATTCATGATTCATGATTCAATTCATGATTCATGATTCAATTCGTGAGTCATGATTCGATTCATGATTTATGATTCATGATTCGATTCATGTTTCATGATTCATGATTCGATTCATGATTCATGATTCGATTCATGATTAATGATTCAATTCATGATTTATGATTCATGATTCATGATTTGATTCATGATTAATGATTCAATTCATGATTCATGATTCATGATTGGATTCATGATTCATGATTCATGATTCGATTCATGATTCCTGATTCAATTCATGATTTATGATTCGATTCATGATTCATGATTCGATTCATGATTCATGATTCATAATTCATGATTTAATTCATGATTTATGATTCGATTCATGATTCATGATTCGATTCATGATTCATGTTTCATAATTCATGATTCGATTAATGATTCATGATTCATGATTCGATTCATGATTCATGATTCATGATTCAATTCATGATTCATGATTCATGATTTAATCCAAGATTCATGATTAATGATTCAATTCATGATTCATGATTCATGTTTGCATTAATGATTCATGATTCATGATTAGATTCATGATTCATGATTCGATTCATGATTCATGATTCATGATTCGATTCATGATTCATGATTCGATTCATGATTCATGATTCGATTCATGATTAATGATTCAATTCATGATTCATGATTCAATTCATGATTCATGATTCATGATTCGATTCATGATTAATCATTCAATTCATGATTCATGATTCGATTCATGATTCATGATTCATGATTCATGATTCGATTCATGATTCATGATTCGATTCATGATTCATGATTCGATTCATGATTCATGATTCATATTTCATGATTCGATTGATGATTCATGATTCATGATTCATGATTCAATTCATGATTCATGATTCAATTCATGATTCATGATTCGATTCATGATTCATGATTCATGATTCATGATTCGATTCATGATTCATGATTCATGATTCAATTCATGATTCATGATTCATAATTCATGATTCGATTAATGATTCATGATTCATGATTCATGATTTGATTCATGATTCATGATTTGATTCATGATTCATGATTCATGATTCATGATTTGATTCATGATTCATGATTCTTGATTCAATTCATGATTTATGATTTGATTCATGATTCATGATTCGATTCATGATTCATAATTCATATTTCATGATTCGATAAATGATTCATGATTCATGATTCATGATTCAATTCATAATTCATGATTCAATTCATGATTCATGATTCAATTCATTATTTATGATTCATGATTCGATTCATGATTTATGTTTCATGATTCATGATTCAATTCATAATTCTTGATTCATTTCATGATTCATGATTCAATTCATGATTCATGATTCATGATTCATGATTCATGATTCAATTCATGATTCATGATTCGATTCAGGATTCATTATTCATGATTCAATTCATGATTCATTTCATGATTCATAATTCAATACATGATTCATGATTCAATTCATGATTCATGATTCGATTCCTGATTCATGATTCAATTCATGATTCATGATTCATGATTCGATTCATGATTCATGATTCATGATTCATGATTCGATTCATGATTCATGATTCGATTCATGATTCATGATTCATATTTCATGATTCGATTGATGATTCATGATTCATGATTCATGATTCAATTCATGATTCATGATTCAATTCATGATTCATGATTCGATTCATGATTCATGATTCATGATTCATGATTCGATTCATGATTCATGATTCATGATTCAATTCATGATTCATGATTCATAATTCATGATTCGATTAATGATTCATGATTCATGATTCATGATTTGATTCATGATTCAATTCATGATTCATGATTTGATTCATGATTCATGATTCATGATTCATGATTTGATTCATGATTCATGATTCTTGATTCAATTCATGATTTATGATTTGATTCATGATTCATGATTCGATTCATGATTCTTAATTCATATTTCATTATTCGATAAATGATTCATGATTCATGATTCATGATTCAATTCATAATTCATGATTCAATTCATGATTCATGATTCAATTCATTATTTATGATTCATGATTCGATTCATGATTTATGTTTCATGATTCATGATTCAATTCATAATTCTTGATTCATTTCATGATTCATGATTCAATTCATGATTCATGATTCATGATTCAATTCATGATTCATGATTCGATTCAGGATTCATTATTCATGATTCAATTCATGATTCATTTCATGATTCATAATTCAATACATGATTCATGATTCAATTCATGATTCATGATTCGATTCCTGATTCATGATTTAATTCATGATTCATGATTCATGATTCGATTCATGATTCATGATTCATGATTCATGATTCGATTCATTATTCATGATTCGATTCATGATTCATGATTCGATTCATGATTCATGATTCATATTTCATGATTCGATTGATGATTCATGATTCATGATTCATGATTCAATTCATGATTCATGATTCAATTCATGATTCATGATTCGATTCATGATTCATGATTCATGATTCATGATTCGATTCATGATTCATGATTCATGATTCAATTCATGATTCATGATTCGATTCATGATTCATGATTCGTAATTCATGATTCGATTAATGATTCATGATTCATGATTCATGATTTGATTCATGATTCAATTCATGATTCATGATTTGATTCATGATTCATGATTCATGATTCATGATTTGATTCATGATTCATGATTCTTGATTCAATTCATGATTTATGATTTGATTCATGATTCATGATTCGATTCATGATTCATAATTCATGATTCGATAAATGATTCATGATTCATGATTCATGATTCAATTCATAATTCATGATTCAATTCATGATTCATGATTCAATTCATTATTTATGATTCATGATTCGATTCATGATTTATGTTTCATGATTCATGATTCAATTCATAATTCTTGATTCATTTCATGATTCATGATTCAATTCATGATTCATGATTCATGATTCAATTCATGATTCATGATTCGATTCAGGATTCATTATTCATGATTCAATTCATGATTCATTTCATGATTCATAATTCAATACATGATTCATGATTCAATTCATGATTCATGATTCGATTCCTGATTCATGATTCAATTCATGATTCATGATTTATGATTCAATTCATGATTCAATTCATGATTCATGATTCAATTTATGATTCATGATTCGATTCATGATTCATGATTCAATTCATGATTCATGATTCAATTTATGATTCATGATTCGATTCATGATTCATGATTCAATTCATGATTCATGATTTAATTCATAATTCATGATTCAATTCATGATTCATGATTAATGATTCAATTCATGATTCAATTCATGATTCATGATTCAATTCATGATTCAATTCATGATTCATGATTAATGATTCAATATATGATTCAATTCATGATTCATGATTCAATTCATGATTCATGATTCGATTCATGATTCATGATTCAATTCATGATTCATGATTTAAATCATGATTCATGATTTCATTCATGATTCATGATTCGATTCAGGATTCATTATTCATGATTCAATTCATGATTCATTTCATGATTCATAATTCGATTCATGATTCATGATTCAATTCATGATTCATGATTTAATTCATAATTCATGATTTGATTCATGATTCATGATTCAATTCATGAATCATGATTCATGATTCATGATTCAATTCATGATTCATTTCATGATTCATGATTCAATTCATGATTCATAATTCAATTCATGATTCATGATTCATGATTCGATTCATGATTCATGATTCTTGATTCGATTCATGATTAATGATTCAATTCATGATTTGATTCATGATTCATGATTCAATTCATAATTCATGATTCATGATTAATGATTCAATTCATGATTCATTTCATGATTCATGATTCAATTCATGATTCATAATTCAATTCATGATTCATGATTCGATTCATGATTCACGATTCTTGATTCGATTCATGATTAATGATTCAATTCATGATTCATGATTCATAATTCGATTCATTATTCATGATTCATGATTCATGATTCAATTCATGATTCATGATTCGATTCATGATTCATGATTCAATTCATGATTAATGATTTATGATTCAATTCATGATTCTATTCATGATTCATGATTCAATTCATGATTCATAATTCGATTCATGATTCATGATTCAATTCATGATTCATGATTTAATTTATAATTCATGATTCGATTAATGATTCATGATTCAATTCATGATTCATGATTCATGATTCAATTCATGATTCATGATTCATGATTCATGATTCATAATTCAATTCATGATTAATGATTCGATTCATGATTCATGATTATTGATTCGATTCATGATTAATGATTTAATTCATGATTCATGATTCGATTCATGATTCATGATTCATGATTCATGATTCGATTCATGATTCATGATTCATATTTCATGATTAGATTGATGATTCATGATTCCTGATTCATGATTCAATTCATGATTCATGATTCAATTCATGATTCATGATTCGATTCATGATTCATGATTCATGATTCATGATTCGATTCATGATTCATGATTCATGATTCAATTCATGATTCATGATTCATAATTCATGATTCGATTAATGATTCATGATTCATGATTTGATTCATGATTTAATTCATGATTCATGATTTGATTCATGATTCATGATTCATGATTTGATTCATGATTCATGATTCTTGATTCAATTCATGATTTATGATTTGATTCATGATTCATGATTCAATTCATGATTCATGATTCAAATGATGATTCATGATTCATGATTTAATTCATGATTCATGATTCAATTCATGATTCATGATTTAATTCATTATTTATGATTCATGATTCATGATTCGATTCATGTTTCATGATTCATGATTCATGATTAATGATTCAATTCATGATTCATAATTCATGTTTGGATTAATGATTCATGATTCATGATTCGATTCATGATTCATGATTCATGATTTGATTCATGATTCATGATTTGATTCATGATTCTTGATTTTATTCATTATTCATGATTCATAATTCATGATTCGATTAATGATTTAAGATTCATGATTCATGATTCAATTCATGATTCATGATTCAATTCATGATTCATGATTTGATTCATGATTCATGATTCATGATTCGATTCATGATTCATGATTCATGATTCAATTCATGATTCATGATTCAATTCGTGAGTCATGATTCGATTCATGATTTATGATTCATGATTCGATTCATGTTTCATGATTCATGATTCGATTCATGATTCATGATTCGATTCATGATTAATGATTCAATTCATGATTTATGATTCATGATTCATGGTTTGATTCATGATTAATGATTCAATTCATGATTCATGATTCATGATTGGATTCATGATTCATGATTCATGATTCGATTCATGATTCCTGATTCAATTCATGATTTATGATTCGATTCATGATTCATGATTCGATTCATGATTCATGATTCATAATTCATGATTTAATTCATGATTTATGATTCGATTCATGATTCATGATTCGATTCATGATTCATGATTCATAATTCATGATTCGATTAATGATTCATGATTCATGATTCGATTCATGATTCATGATTCATGATTCAATTCATGATTCATGATTCATGATTTAATTCAAGATTCATGATTAATGATTCAATTCATGATTCATGATTCATGTTTGCATTAATGATTCATTATTCATGATTCGATTCATGATTCATGATTCGATTCATGATTCATGATTCATGATTAATGATTCATGATTCATGATTCGATTCATGATTCATGATTCATGATTCGATTCATGATTCATGATTCGATTCATGATTAATGATTCAATTCATGATTCATGATTCGATTCATGATTCATGATTCATGATTCGATTCATGATTAATGATTCAATTCATGATTCATGATTCGATTCATGATTCATGATATGATTCATGATTCGATTCATGATTCATGATTCATGATTCATGATTCGATTCATGATTCATGATTCGATTCATGATTCATGATTCGATTCATGATTCATGATTCATATTTCATGATTCGATTGATGATTCATGATTCATGATTCATGATTCAATTCATGATTCATGATTCAATTCATGATTCATGATTCGATTCATGATTCATGATTCATGATTCGATTCATGATTCATGATTCATGATTCAATTCATGATTCATGATTCATAATTCATGATTCGATTAATGATTCATGATTCATGATTTGATTCATGATTCAATTCATGATTCATGATTTGATTCATGATTCATGATTCATGATTCATGATTTGATTCATGATTCATGATTCTTGATTCAATTCATGATTTATGATTTGATTCATGATTTGATTCATTATTCATAATTCATATTTCATGATTCGATAAATGATTCATGATTCATGATTCATGATTCAATTCATAATTCATGATTCAATTCATGATTCATGATTCAATTCATTATTTATGATTCATGATTCGATTCATGATTTATGTTTCATGATTCATGATTCAATTCATAATTCTTGATTCATTTCATGATTCATGATTCAATTCATGATTCATGATTCATGATTCATGATTCAATTCATGATTCATGATTCGATTCAGGATTCATTATTCATGATTCAATTCATGATTCATTTCATGATTCATAATTCAATACATGATTCATGATTCAATTCATGATTCATGATTCGATTCCTGATTCATGATTCAATTCATGATTCATGATTCATGATTCGATTCATGATTCATGATTCATGATTCGATTCATGATTCATGATTCGATTCATGATTCATGATTCGATTCATGATTCATGATTCATATTTCATGAATCGATTGATGATTCATGATTCATGATTCATGATTCAATTCATGATTCATGATTCAATTCATGATTCATGATTCGATTCATGATTCATGATTAATGATTCATGATTCGATTCATGATTCATGATTCATGATTCAATTCATGATTCATGATTCATAATTCATGATTCGATTAATGATTCATGATTCATGATTCATGATTTGATTCATGATTCAATTCATGATTCATGATTTGATTCATGATTCATGATTCATGATTCATGATTTGATTCATGATTCATGATTCTTGATTCAATTCATGATTTATGATTTGATTCATGATTCATGATTCGATTCATGATTCATGATTCATAATTCATGATTCGATAAATGATTCATGATTCATGATTCATGATTCAATTCATAATTCATGATTCAATTCATGATTCATGATTCAATTCATTATTTATGATTCATGATTCGATTCATGATTTATGTTTCATGATTCATGATTCAATTCATAATTCTTGATTCATTTCATGATTCATGATTCAATTCATGATTCATGATTCATGATTCATGATTCAATTCATGATTCATGATTCGATTCAGGATTCATTATTCATGATTCAATTCATGATTCATTTCATGATTCATAATTCAATACATGATTCATGATTCAATTCATGATTCATGATTCGATTCCTGATTCATGATTCAATTCATGATTCATGATTTATGATTCAATTCATGATTCAATTCATGATTCATTATTCAATTTATGATTCATGATTCGATTCATGATTCATGATTCAATTCATGATTCATGATTCAATTTATGATTCATGATTCGATTCATGATTCATGATTCAATTCATGATTCATGATTTAATTTATAATTCATGATTCAATTCATGATTCATGATTAATGATTCAATTCATGATTTAATTCATGATTCATGATTGAATTCATGATTCAATTCATGATTCATGATTAATGATTCAATATATGATTCAATTCATGATTCATGATTCAATTCATGATTCATGATTCGATTCATGATTCATGATTCAATTCATGATTCATGATTTAAATCATGATTCATGATTTCATTCATGATTCATGATTCGATTCAGGATTCATTATTCATGATTCAATTCATGATTCATTTCATGATTCATAATTCGATTCATGATTCATGATTCAATTCATGATTCCTGATTCAATTCATGATTTATGATTCGATTCATGATTCATGATTCGATTCATGATTCATGATTCATAATTCATGATTTAATTCATGATTTATGATTCGATTCATGATTCATGATTCGATTCATGATTCATGATTCATAATTCATGATTCGATTAATGATTCATGATTCATGATTCGATTCATGATTCATGATTCATGATTCAATTCATGATTCATGATTCATGATTTAATTCAAGATTCATGATTAATGATTCAATTCATGATTCATGATTCATGTTTGCATTAATGATTCATGATTCATGATTCGATGCATGATTCATGATTCGATTCATGATTCATGATTCATGATTAATGATTCATGATTCATGATTCGATTCATGATTCATGATTCATGATTCGATTCATGATTCATGATTCGATTCATAATTAATGATTCAATTCATGATTCATGATTTGATTCATGATTCATGATTCATGATTCGATTCATGATTAATGATTCAATTCATGATTCATGATTCGATTCATGATTCATGATTCATGATTCGATTCATGATTCATGATTCGATTCATGATTCATGATTCGATTCATGATTCATGATTCATATTTCATGATTCGATTGATGATTCATGATTCATGATTCATGATTCAATTCATGATTCATGATTCAATTCATGATTCATGATTCGATTCATGATTCATGATTCATGATTCATGATTCGATTCATGATTCATGATTCATGATTCAATTCATGATTCATGATTCATAATTCATGATTCGATTAATGATTCATGATTCATGATTCATGATTCGATTCATGATTCGATTCATGATTCATGATTCAATTCATGATTCATGATTCATAATTCATGATTCGATTAATGATTCATGATTCAATTCATGATTCATGATTTGATTCATGATTCATGATTCATGATTCATGATTTGATTCATGATTCATGATTCTTGATTCAATTCATGATTTATGATTTGATTCATGATTCATGATTCGATTCATGATTCATAATTCATATTTCATGATTCAATAAATGATTCATGATTCATGATTCATGATTCAATTCATAATTCATGATTCAATTCATGATTCATGATTCAATTCATTATTTATGATTCATGATTCGATTCATGATTTATGTTTCATGATTCATGATTCAATTCATAATTCTTGATTCATTTCATGATTCATGATTCATGATTCATGATTCATGATTCAATTCATGATTCATGATTCGATTCAGGATTCATTATTCATGATTCAATTCATGATTCATTTCATGATTCATAATTCAATACATGATTCATGATTCAATTCATGATTCATGATTCGATTCCTGATTCATGATTCAATTCATGATTCATGATTTATGATTCAATTCATGATTCAATTCATGATTCATTATTCAATTTATGATTCATGATTCGATTCATGATTCATGATTCAATTTATGATTCATGATTCGATTCATGATTCATGATTCAATTCATGATTCATGATTTAATTTATAATTCATGATTCAATTCATGATTCATGATTAATGATTCAATTCATGATTTAATTCATGATTCATGATTCAATTCATGATTCAATTCATGATTCATGATTAATGATTCAATATATGATTCAATTCATGATTCATGATTCAATTCATGATTCATGATTCGATTCATGATTCATGATTCAATTCATGATTCATGATTTAAATCATGATTCATGATTTCATTCATGATTCATGATTCGATTCAGGATTCATTATTCATGATTCAATTCATGATTCATTTCATGATTCATAATTCGATTCATGATTCATGATTCAATTCATGATTCCTGATTCAATTCATGATTTATGATTCGATTCATGATTCATGATTCGATTCATGATTCATGATTCATAATTCATGATTTAATTCATGATTTATGATTCGATTCATGATTCATGATTCGATTCATGATTCATGATTCATAATTCATGATTCGATTAATGATTCATGATTCATGATTCGATTCATGATTCATGATTCATGATTCAATTCATGATTCATGATTCATGATTTAATTCAAGATTCATGATTAATGATTCAATTCATGATTCATGATTCATGTTTGCATTAATGATTCATGATTCATGATTCGATGCATGATTCATGATTCGATTCATGATTCATGATTCATGATTAATGATTCATGATTCATGATTCGATTCATGATTCATGATTCATGATTCGATTCATGATTCATGATTCGATTCATAATTAATGATTCAATTCATGATTCATGATTTGATTCATGATTCATGATTCATGATTCGATTCATGATTAATGATTCAATTCATGATTCATGATTCGATTCATGATTCATGATTCATGATTTGATTCATGATTCATGATTCGATTCATGATTCATGATTCGATTCATGATTCATGATTCATATTTCATGATTCGATTGATGATTCATGATTCATGATTCATGATTCAATTCATGATTCATGATTCAATTCATGATTCATGATTCGATTCATGATTCATGATTCATGATTCATGATTCGATTCATGATTCATGATTCATGATTCAATTCATGATTCATGATTCATAATTCATGATTCGATTAATGATTCATGATTCATGATTCATGATTCGATTCATGATTCGATTCATGATTCATGATTCAATTCATGATTCATGATTCATAATTCATGATTCGATTAATGATTCATGATTCAATTCATGATTCATGATTTGATTCATGATTCATGATTCATGATTCATGATTTGATTCATGATTCATGATTCTTGATTCAATTCATGATTTATGATTTGATTCATGATTCATGATTCGATTCATGATTCATAATTCATATTTCATGATTCAATAAATGATTCATGATTCATGATTCATGATTCAATTCATAATTCATGATTCAATTCATGATTCATGATTCAATTCATTATTTATGATTCATGATTCGATTCATGATTTATGTTTCATGATTCATGATTCAATTCATAATTCTTGATTCATTTCATGATTCATGATTCAATTCATGATTCATGATTCATGATTCATGATTCAATTCATGATTCATGATTCGATTCAGCATTCATTATTCATGATTCAATTCATGATTCATTTCATGATTCATAATTCAATACATGATTCATGATTCAATTCATGATTCATGATTCGATTCCTGATTCATGATTCAATTCATGATTCATGATTCATGATTCGATTCATGATTCATGATTCATGATTCATGATTCGATTCATGATTCATGATTCGATTCATGATTCATGATTCGATTCATGATTCATGATTCATATTTCATGATTCGATTGATGATTGATGATTCATGATTCATGATTCAATTCATGATTCATGATTCGATTCATGATTCATGATTCATGATTCATGATTCGATTCATGATTCATGATTCATGATTCAATTCATGATTCATGATTCATAATTCATGATTCGATTAATGATTCATGATTCATGATTCATGATTTGATTCATGATTCAATTCATGATTCATGATTTGATTCATGATTCATGATTCATGATTCATGATTTGATTCATGATTCATGATTCTTGATTCAATTCATGATTTATGATTTGATTCATGATTCATGATTCGATTCATGATTCATGATTCCTAATTCATGATTCGATAAATGATTCATAATTCATGATTCAATTCATGATTCATGATTCAATTCATTATTTATGATTCATGATTCGATTCATGATTTATGTTTCATGATTCATGATTCAATTCATAATTCTTGATTCATTTCATGATTCATGATTCAATTCATGATTCATGATTCATGATTCATGATTCAATTCATGATTCATGATTCGATTCATGATTCATGATTCAATTCATGAATCATGATTCATGATTCATGATTCAATTCATGATTCATTTCATGATTCATGATTCAATTCATGATTCATAATTCAATTCATGATTCATGATTCATGATTTGATTCATGATTCATGATTCTTGATTCGATTCATGATTAATGATTCAATTCATGATTTGATTCATGATTCATGATTCAATTCATAATTCATGATTCATGATTCATGATTCAATTCATGATTCATTTCATGATTCATGATTCAATTCATGATTCATAATTCAATTCATGATTCATGATTCATGATTCGATTCATGATTCATGATTCTTGATTCGATTCATGATTAATGATTCAATTCATGATTCATGATTCATAATTCGATTCATGATTCATGATTCATGATTCATGATTCAATTCATGATTCATGATTCGATTCATGATTCATGATTCAATTCATGATTAATGATTTATGATTCAATTCATGATTCTATTCATGATTCATGATTCAATTCATGATTCATAATTCGATTCATGATTCATGATTCAATTCATGATTCATGATTTAATTTATAATTCATGATTCGATTAATGATTCATGATTTAATTCATGATTCATGATTCATGATTCATGATTCAATTCATGATTCATGATTCATGATTCATGATTCATAATTCAATTCATGATTAATGATTCGATTCATGATTCATGATTATTGATTCGATTCATGATTAATGATTTAATTCATGATTCATGATTCGATTCATGATTCATGATTCATGATTCATGATTCGATTCATGATTCATGATTCATATTTCATGATTAGATTGATGATTCATGATTCATGATTCATGATTCAATTCATGATTCATGATTCAATTCATGATTCATGATTCGATTCATGATTCATGATTCATGATTCATGATTCGATTCATGATTCATGATTCATGATTCAATTCATGATTCATGATTCATAATTCATGATTCGATTAATGATTCATGATTCATGATTTGATTCATGATTCCTGATTCAATTCATGATTTATGATTCGATTCATGATTCATGATTCGATTCATGATTCATGATTCATAATTCATGATTTAATTCATGATTTATGATTCGATTCATGATTCATGATTCGATTCATGATTCATGATTCATAATTCATGATTCGATTAATGATTCATGATTCATGATTCGATTCATGATTCATGATTCATGATTCAATTCATGATTCATGATTCATGATTTAATTCAAGATTCATGATTAATGATTCAATTCATGATTCATGATTCATGTTTGCATTAATGATTCATGATTCATGATTCGATGCATGATTCATGATTCGATTCATGATTCATGATTCATGATTAATGATTCATGATTCATGATTCGATTCATGATTCATGATTCATGATTCGATTCATGATTCATGATTCGATTCATGATTAATGATTCAATTCATGATTCATGATTCGATTCATGATTCATGATTCATGATTCGATTCATGATTAATGATTCAATTCATGAATCATGATTCGATTCATGATTCATGATTCATGATTCATGATTCGATTCATGATTCATGATTCGATTCATGATTCATGATTCGATTCATGATTCATGATTCATATTTCATGATTCGATTGATGATTCATGATTCATGATTCATGATTCAATTCATGATTCATGATTCAATTCATGATTCATGATTCGATTCATGATTCATGATTCATGATTCATGATTCATGATTCATGATTCATGATTCATGATTCAATTCATGATTCATGATTCATAATTCATGATTCGATTAATGATTCATGATTCATGATTCATGATTCGATTCATGATTCGATTCATGATTCATGATTCATGATTCATAATTCATGATTCGATTAATGATTCATGATTCATGATTCATGATTTGATTCATGATTCAATTCATGATTCATGATTTGATTCATGATTCATGATTCATGATTCATGATTTGATTCATGATTCATGATTCTTGATTCAATTCATGATTTATGATTTGATTCATGATTCATGATTCGATTCATGATTCATAATTCATATTTCATGATTCAATAAATGATTCATGATTCATGATTCATGATTCAATTCATAATTCATGATTCAATTCATGATTCATGATTCAATTCATTATTTATGATTCATGATTCGATTCATGATTTATGTTTCATGATTCATGATTCAATTCATAATTCTTGATTCATTTCATGATTCATGATTCAATTCATGATTCATGATTCATGATTCATGATTCAATTCATGATTCATGATTCGATTCAGGATTCATTATTCATGATTCAATTCATGATTCATTTCATGATTCATAATTCAATACATGATTCATGATTCAATTCATGATTCATGATTCGATTCCTGATTCATGATTCAATTCATGATTCATGATTCATGATTCGATTCATGATTCATGATTCATGATTCATGATTCGATTCATGATTCATGATTCGATTCATGATTCATGATTCGATTCATGATTCATGATTCATATTTCATGATTCGATTGATGATTCATGATTCATGATTCATGATTCAATTCATGATTCATGATTCAATTCATGATTCATGATTCGATTCATGATTCATGATTCATGATTCATGATTCGATTCATGATTCATGATTCATGATTCAATTCATGATTCATGATTCATAATTCATGATTCGATTAATGATTCATGATTCATGATTCATGATTTGATTCATGATTCAATTCATGATTCATGATTTGATTCATGATTCATGATTCATGATTCATGATTTGATTCATGATTCATGATTCTTGATTCAATTCATGATTTATGATTTGATTCATGATTCATGATTCGATTCATGATTCATGATTCATAATTCATGATTCGATAAATGATTCATGATTCATGATTCATGATTCAATTCATAATTCATGATTCAATTCATGATTCATGATTCAATTCATTATTTATGATTCATGATTCGATTCATGATTTATGATTCATGATTCATGATTCAATTCATGATTCATGATTCGATTCAGGATTCATTATTCATGATTCAATTCATGATTCATTTCATGATTCATAATTCAATACATGATTCATGATTCAATTCATGATTCATGATTCGATTCCTGATTCATGATTCAATTCATGATTCATGATTCATGATTCGATTCATGATTCATGATTCATGATTCATGATTCGATTCATGATTCATGATTCGATTCATGATTCATGATTCGATTCATGATTCATGATTCATATTTCATGATTCGATTGATGATTCATGATTCATGATTCATGATTCAATTCATGATTCATGATTCAATTCATGATTCATGATTCGATTCATGATTCATGATTCATGATTCATGATTCGATTCATGATTCATGATTCATGATTCAATTCATGATTCATGATTCATAATTCATGATTCGATTAATGATTCATGATTCATGATTCATGATTTGATTCATGATTCAATTCATGATTCATGATTTGATTCATGATTCATGATTCATGATTCATGATTTGATTCATGATTCATGATTCTTGATTCAATTCATGATTTATGATTTGATTCATGATTCATGATTCGATTCATGATTCATGATTCATAATTCATGATTCGATAAATGATTCATGATTCATGATTCATGATTCAATTCATAATTCATGATTCAATTCATGATTCATGATTCAATTCATTATTTATGATTCATGATTCGATTCATGATTTATGTTTCATGATTCATGATTCAATTCATAATTCTTGATTCATTTCATGATTCATGATTCAATTCATGATTCATGATTCATGATTCATGATTCAATTCATGATTCATGATTCGATTCATGATTCATGATTCAATTCATGAATCATGATTCATGATTCATGATTCAATTCATGATTCATTTCATGATTCATGATTCAATTCATGATTCATAATTCAATTCATGATTCATGATTCATGATTCGATTCATGATTCATGATTCTTGATTCGATTCATGATTAATGATTCAATTCATGATTTGATTCATGATTCATGATTCAATTCATAATTCATGATTCATGATTCATGATTCAATTCATGATTCATTTCATGATTCATGATTCAATTCATGATTCATAATTCAATTCATGATTCATGATTCATGATTCGATTCATGATTCATGATTCTTGATTCGATTCATGATTAATGATTCAATTCATGATTCATGATTCATAATTCGATTCATGATTCATAATTCATGATTCATGATTCAATTCATGATTCATGATTCGATTCATGATTCATGATTCAATTCATGATTAATGATTTATGATTCAATTCATGATTCTATTCATGATTCATGATTCAATTCATGATTCATAATTCGATTCATGATTCATGATTAAATTCATGATTCATGATTTAATTTATAATTCATGATTCGATTAATGATTCATGATTCAATTCATGATTCATGATTCATGATTCATGATTCAATTCATGATTCATGATTCATGATTCATAATTCAATTCATGATTAATGATTCGATTCATGATTCATGATTATTGATTCGATTCATGATTAATGATTTAATTCATGATTCATGATTCGATTCATGATTCATGATTCATGATTCATGATTCGATTCATGATTCATGATTCATATTTCATGATTAGATTGATGATTCATGATTCATGATTCATGATTCAATTCATGATTCATGATTCAATTCATGATTCATGATTCGATTCATGATTCATGATTCATGATTCATGATTCGATTCATGATTCATGATTCATGATTCAATTCATGATTCATGATTCATAATTCATGATTCGATTAATGATTCATGATTCATGATTTGATTCATGATTTAATTCATGATTCATGATTTGATTCATGATTCATGATTCATGATTCATGATTTGATTCATGATTCATGATTCTTGATTCAATTCATGATTTATGATTTGATTCATGATTCATGATTCGATTCATGATTCATAATTCATGATTCGATAAATGATTCATGATTCATGATTCATGATTCAATTCATAATTCATGATTCGATTCATGATTTATGTTTCATGATTCATGATTCAATTCATAATTCTTGATTCATTTCATGATTCATGATTCAATTCATGATTCATGATTCATGATTCATGATTCAATTCATGATTCATGATTCGATTCAGGATTCATTATTCATGATTCAATTCATGATTCATTTCATAATTCATAATTCAATTCATGATTCATGATTCAATTCATGATTCATGATTCGATTCCTGATTCATGATTCAATTCATGATTCATGATTTATGATTCAATTCATGATTCAATTCATGATTCATGATTCAATTTATGATTCATGATTCGATTCATGATTCATGATTCAATTCATGATTCATGATTCAATTTATGATTCATGATTCGATTCATGATTCATGATTCAATCATGATTCATGATTTAATTCATTCATATTCATGATTCAATTCATGATTCATGATTAATGATTCAATTCATGATTCAATTCATGATTCAATTCATGATTCATGATTAATGATTCAATATATGATTCAATTCATGATTCATGATTCAATTCATGATTCATGATTCGATTCATGATTCATGATTAAATCCTGATTCATGATTTCATTCATGATTCATGATTCGATTCAGGATTCATTATTCATGATTCAATTCATGATTCATTTCATGATTCATAATTCGATTCATGATTCATGATTCAATTCATGATTCATGATTTAATTCATAATTCATGATTTGATTCATGATTCATGATTCAATTCATGAATCATGATTCATGATTCATGATTCAATTCATGATTCATTTCATGATTCATGATTCAATTCATGATTCATAATTCAATTCATGATTCATGATTCATGATTCGATTCATGATTCATGATTCTTGATTCGATTCATTATTAATGATTCAATTCATGATTTGATTCATGATTCATGATTAAATTCATGATTCATGATTCATGATTCAATTCATGATTCATTTCATGATTCATGATTCAATTCATGATTCATATTCAATTCATGATTCATGATTCATGATTCGATTCATGATTCATGATTCTTGATTCGATTCATGATTAATGATTCAATTCATGATTCATGATTCATAATTCGATTCATGATTCATGATTCATGATTCATGATTCAATTCATGATTCATGATTCGATTCATGATTCATGATTCAATTCATGATTAATGATTTATGATTCAATTCATGATTCTATTCATGATTCATGATTCATTCATGATTCATAATTCGATTCATGATTCATGAGTCAATTCATGATTCATGATTTAATTTATAATTCATGATTCGATTAATGATTCATGATTCAATTCATGATTCATGATTCATGATTCATGATTCAATTCATGATTCATGATTCATGATTCATAATTCAATTCATGATTAATGATTCGATTCATGATTCATGATTATTGATTCGATTCATGATTAATGATTCAATTCATGATTCATGATTCATGATTGGATTCATGATTCATGATTCATGATTCGCATTCATGATCATGATTCATGATTCGATTCATGATTCATGATTCGATTCATGATTCATGATTCATGATGCGATTCATGATTCATGATTCGATTCATGATTCATGATTCGATTCATGATTAATGATTTAATTCATGATTAATGATTCATGATTCGAATAATGAATCATAAATCATGATTCGATTCATGATTCATGATTCGATTCATGATTCATGATTCGATTCATGATTAATGATTCAATTCATGATTCATGATTTATGATTTGATTCATGATTCATGATTCATGATTCTATTCATGATTAATGATTCAATTCATGATTCATGATTCATGATTCGATTCATTTCATGATTCATGATTAAATTCATGATTCATGATTGGATTCATGATTTATGATTCATGATTCGATTCATGATTCATGATTCATGATTCAATTCATGATTCGATTCATTTCATGATTAATGATTCAATTCATGATTCATGATTGGATTCATGATTTATGATTCATGATTCGATTCATGATTCATGATTCATGATTCAATTCATGATTCATGATTCATAATTCATGATTCATAATTCATGATTCGATTAATGATTCATGATTCATGATTCCTGATTTATGATTTGATTCATGATTCAATTCATGATTCATGATTTGATTCATGATTCATGATTCATGATTCATGATTCGATTCATGATTCATGATTCATGATTCATGATTCAATTCATGATTTAATGATTTGATTCATGATTCATGATTCGATTCATGATTCATGATTCATAATTCATGATTCGATAAATGATTCATAATTCATGATTCAATTCATGATTCATTATTCAATTCATTATTTATGATTCATGATTCGATTCATGATTTATGTTTCATGATTCATGATTCAATTCATAATTATTGATTCATTTCATGATTCATGATTCAATTCATGATTCATAATTCATGATTCGCATTCATGATTCATGATTCATAATTCGATTCATGATTCATGATTCGATTCATGATTCATGATTCATAATTCATGATTCGATAAATGATTCATAATTCATGATTCAATTCATGATTCATTATTCAATTCATTATTTATGATTCATGATTCATGATTCAATTCATAATTATTGATTCATTTCATGATTCATGATTCAATTCATGATTCATGATTCATGATTCGATTCATGATTCATAATTCATCATTCGATTAATGATTCATGATTCATGATTCATGATTCAATTCATGATTCATGATTCAATTCATGATTCATGATTCATGATTCATGATGCGATTCATGATTCATGATTCGATTCATGATTCATGATTCGATTCATGATTAATGATTTAATTCATGATTAATGATTCATGATTCGATTAATGATTCATAATTCATGATTCGATTCATGATTCATGATTCGATTCATGATTCATGATTCGATTCATGATTAATGATTCAATTCATGATTCATGATTTATGATTTAATTCATGATTCATGATTCATGATTCTATTCATGATTAATGATTCAATTCATGATTCCTGATTCATGATTCATGATTCGATTCATTTCATGATTAATGATTCAATTCATGATTCATGATTGGATTCATGGTTTATGATTCATGATTCGATTCATGATTCATGATTCATGATTCGATTTATGATTAATGATTCAATTCATGATTGGAATCATGATTCATGATTCATGATTCGATTCATGATTCATGATTCATGATTCAATTCATGATTCATGAATCGATTCATGATTCATGATTCATAATTCATGATTCAATTAATGATTCATGATTCATGATTTATGATTCAATTCATGATTCATGATTCAATTAATGATTCATGATTCGATTCATGATTCATGATCCATGATTGGATTCATGATTCATGATTCATGAATCGATTCATGATTCATGATTCGATTCATGATTAATGATTTGATTCATGATTCATGATTCGATTCATGATTAATGATTCAATTCATGATTCATGATTTATGATTTGATTCATGATTCATGATTCATGATTCATTTCATGATTAATGATTCAATTCATGATTCATGATTGGATTCATGATTCATGATTCAATTCATGATTTATGATTCGATTCATGATTCATGATTCATAATTCATGATTCAATTCATGATTTATGATTTGATTCATGATTCATGATTCGATTCATGATTCATGATTCATGATTCATGATTCAATTCATGATTCATGATTCAATTCATGATTCCTGATTTATTTCATTATTTATGATTCATGATTCGATTCATGATTCATGATTCGATTCATGATTCATGATTCATATTTCATGATTCGATTCATGATTCATGATTCATGATTCATGATTCAATTCATGATTCATGATTCAATTCATGATTCATGATTCAATTCATGATTCATGATTCAATTCATGATTCATGATTTGATTCATGATTCATGATTCATGATTCATGATTTGATTCATGATTCATGATTCTTGATTCAATTCATGATTTATGATTTGATTCATGATTCATGATTCGATTCATGATTCATGATTCATAATTCATGATTCGATAAATGATTCATGATTCATGATTCATGATTCAATTCATAATTCATGATTCAATTCATGATTCATGATTCAATTCATTATTTATGATTCATGATTCGATTCATGATTTATGTTTCATGATTCATGATTCAATTCATAATTCTTGATTCATTTCATGATTCATGATTCAATTCATGATTCATGATTCATGATTCATGATTCAATTCATGATTCATGATTCGATTCATGATTCATGATTCAATTCATGAATCATGATTCATGATTCATGATTCAATTCATGATTCATTTCATGATTCATGATTCAATTCATGATTCATAATTCAATTCATGATTCATGATTCATGATTCGATTCATGATTCATGATTCTTGATTCGATTCATGATTAATGATTCAATTCATGATTTGATTCATGATTCATGATTCAATTCATAATTCATGATTCATGATTCATGATTCAATTCATGATTCATTTCATGATTCATGATTCAATTCATGATTCATAATTCAATTCATGATTCATGATTCATGATTCGATTCATGATTCATGATTCTTGATTCGATTCATGATTAATGATTCAATTCATGATTCATGATTCATAATTCGATTCATGATTCATGATTCATGATTCATGATTCAATTCATGATTCATGATTCGATTCATGATTCATGATTCAATTCATGATTAATGATTTATGATTCAATTCATGATTCTATTCATGATTCATGATTCAATTCATGATTCATAATTCGATTCATGATTCATGATTCAATTCATGATTCATGATTTAATTTATAATTCATGATTCGATTAATGATTCATGATTCAATTCATGATTCATGATTCATGATTCATGATTCAATTCATGATTCATGATTCATGATTCATGATTCATAATTCAATTCATGATTAATGATTCGATTCATGATTCATGATTATTGATTCGATTCATGATTAATGATTTAATTCATGATTCATGATTCGATTCATGATTCATGATTCATGATTCGATTCATGATTCATGATTCATATTTCATGATTAGATTGATGATTCATGATTCATGATTCATGATTCAATTCATGATTCATGATTCAATTCATGATTCATGATTCGATTCATGATTCATGATTCATGATTCATGATTCGATTCATGATTCATGATTCATGATTCAATTCATGATTCATGATTCATAATTCATGATTCGATTAATGATTCATGATTCATGATTTGATTCATGATTTAATTCATGATTCATGATTTGATTCATGATTCATGATTCATGATTCATGATTTGATTCATGATTCATGATTCTTGATTCAATTCATGATTTATGATTTGATTCATGATTCATGATTCGATTCATGATTCATGATTCATAATTCATGATTCGATAAATGATTCATGATTCATGATTCATGATTCAATTCATAATTCATGATTCAATTCATGATTCATGATTCAATTCATTATTTATGATTCATGATTCGATTCATGATTTATGTTTCATGATTCATGATTCAATTCATAATTCTTGATTCATTTCATGATTCATGATTCAATTCATGATTCATGATTCAATTCATGATTCATGATTCGATTCCTGATTCATGATTCAATTCATGATTCATGATTTATGATTCAATTCATGATTCAATTCATGATTCATGATTCAATTTATGATTCATGATTCGATTCATGATTCATGATTCGATTCCTGATTCATGATTCAATTCATGATTCATGATTTATGATTCAATTCATGATTCAATTCATGATTCATGATTCAATTTATGATTCATGATTCGATTCATGATTCATGATTCAATTCATGATTCATGATTCAATTTATGATTCATGATTCGATTCATGATTCATGATTCAATTCATGATTCATGATTTAATTCATAATTCATGATTCAATTCATGATTCATGATTAATGATTCAATTCATGATTCAATTCATGATTCATGATTCAATTCATGATTCAATTCATGATTCATGATTAATGATTCAATATATGATTCAATTCATGATTCATGATTCAATTCATGATTCATGATTCGATTCATGATTCATGATTTAAATCCTGATTCATGATTTCATTCATGATTCATGATTCGATTCAGGATTCATTATTCATGATTCAATTCATGATTCATTTCATGATTCATAATTCGATTCATGATTCATGATTCAATTCATGATTCATGATTTAATTCATAATTCATGATTTGATTCATGATTCATGATTCAATTCATGAATCATGATTCATGATTCATGATTCAATTCATGATTCATTTCATGATTCATGATTCAATTCATGATTCATAATTCAATTCATGATTCATGATTCATGATTCGATTCATGATTCATGATTCTTGATTCGATTCATTATTAATGATTCAATTCATGATTTGATTCATGATTCATGATTAAATTCATGATTCATGATTCATGATTCAATTCATGATTCATTTCATGATTCATGATTCAATTCATGATTCATAATTCAATTCATGATTCATGATTCATGATTCGATTCATGATTCATGATTCTTGATTCGATTCATGATTAATGATTCAATTCATGATTCATGATTCATAATTCGATTCATGATTCATGATTCATGATTCAATTCATGATTCATGATTCGATTCATGATTCATGATTCAATTCATGATTAATGATTTATGATTCAATTCATGATTCTATTCATGATTCATGATTCAATTCATGATTCATAATTCGATTCATGATTCATGAGTCAATTCATGATTCATGATTTAATTTATAATTCATGATTCGATTAATGATTCATGATTCAATTCATGATTCATGATTCATGATTCATGATTCAATTCATGATTCATGATTCATGATTCATAATTCAATTCATGATTAATGATTCGATTCATGATTCATGATTATTGATTCGATTCATGATTAATGATTCAATTCATGATTCATGATTCATGATTGGATTCATGATTCATGATTCATGATTCGCATTCATGATTCATGATTCATGATTCGATTCATGATTCATGATTCGATTCATGATTCATGATTCATGATTCGATTCATGATTAATGATTTAATTCATGATTAATGATTCATGATTCGAATAATGAATCATAAATCATGATTCGATTCATGATTCATGATTCGATTCATGATTCATGATTCGATTCATGATTAATGATTCAATTCATGATTCATGATTTATGATTTGATTCATGATTCATGATTCATGATTCTATTCATGATTAATGATTCAATTCATGATTCATGATTCATGATTCGATTCATTTCATGATTCATGATTAAATTCATGATTCATGATTGGATTCATGATTTATGATTCATGATTCGATTCATGATTCATGATTCATGATTCAATTCATGATTCGATTCATTTCATGATTAATGATTCAATTCATGATTCATGATTGGATTCATGATTTATGATTCATGATTCGATTCATGATTCATGATTTGATTCATGATTCATGATTCATGATTCATGATTCGATTCATGATTCATGATTCATGATTCATGATTCAATTCATGATTTATGATTTGATTCATGATTCATGATTCGATTCATGATTCATGATTCATAATTCATGATTCGATAAATGATTCATAATTCATGATTCAATTCATGATTCATTATTCAATTCATTATTTATGATTCATGATTCGATTCATGATTTATGTTTCATGATTCATGATTCAATTCATAATTATTGATTCATTTCATGATTCATGATTCAATTCATGATTCATAATTCATGATTCGCATTCATGATTCATGATTCATAATTCGATTCATGATTCATGATTCGATTCATGATTCATGATTCATAATTCATGATTCGATAAATGATTCATAATTCATGATTCAATTCATGATTCATTATTCAATTCATTATTTATGATTCATGATTCATGATTCAATTCATAATTATTGATTCATTTCATGATTCATGATTCAATTCATGATTCATGATTCATGATTCGATTCATGATTCATGATTCATAATTCATCATTCGATTAATGATTCATGATTCATGATTCATGATTCAATTCATGATTCATGATTCAATTCATGATTCATGATTTGATTCATGATTCATGATTCATGATGCGATTCATGATTCATGATTCGATTCATGATTCATGATTCGATTCATGATTAATGATTTAATTCATGATTAATGATTCATGATTCGATTAATGATTCATAATTCATGATTCGATTCATGATTCATGATTCGATTCATGATTCATGATTCGATTCATGATTCATGATTCGATTCATGATTAATGATTCAATTCATGATTCATAATTTATGATTTAATTCATGATTCATGATTCATGATTCTATTCATGATTAATGATTCAATTCATGATTCCTGATTCCTGATTCATGATTCGATTCATTTCATGATTAATGATTCAATTCATGATTCATGATTGGATTCATGGTTTATGATTCATGATTCGATTCATGATTCATGATTCATGATTCGATTTATGATTAATGATTCAATTCATGATTGGAATCATGATTCATGATTCATGATTCGATTCATGATTCATGATTCATAATTCATGATTCAATTAATGATTCATGATTCATGATTTATGATTCAATTCATGATTCATGATTCAATTAATGATTCATGATTCGATTCATGATTCATGATCCATGATTGGATTCATGATTCATGATTCATGAATCGATTCATGATTCATGATTCGATTCATGATTAATGATTTGATTCATGATTCATGATTCGATTCATGATTAATGATTCAATTCATGATTCATGATTTATGATTTGATTCATGATTCATGATTCATGATTCATTTCATGATTAATGATTCAATTCATGATTCATGATTGGATTCATGATTCATGATTCAATTCATGATTTATGATTCGATTCATGATTCATGATTCATAATTCATGATTCAATTCATGATTTATGATTTGATTCATGATTCATGATTCGATTCATGATTCATGATTCATGATTCATGATTCAATTCATGATTCATGATTCAATTCATGATTCCTGATTTATTTCATTATTTATGATTCATGATTCGATTCATGATTCATGATTCGATTCATGATTCATGATTCATATTTCATGATTCGATTCATGATTCATGATTCATGATTCATGATTCAATTCATGATTCATGATTCAATTCATGATTCATGATTCAATTCATGATTCATGATTCGATTCATGATTAATGATTCATGATTCGATTCATGATTAATGATTTAATTCATGATTAATGATTCATGATTCGATTAATGATTCATAATTCATGATTCGATTCATGATTCATGATTCGATTCATGATTCATGATTCGATTCATGATTAATGAATCAAATAATGATTTATGATTTATGATTTGATTCATGATTCATGATTCATGATTCAATTCATGATTCATGATTTGATTCATGATACATGATTCAATTCATGATTCATTATTTATGATTCAATTCATGATTCAATTCATGATTCATGATTCAATTTATGATTCATGATTCGAATCATGATTCATGATTCAATTCATGATTCATGATTCAATTTATGATTCATGATTCGATTCATGACTCATGATTCAATTCATGATTCATGATTTAATTCATAATTCATGATTCAATTCATGATTCATGATTAATGATTCAATTCATGATTCAATTCATGATTCATGATTCAATTCATGATTCAATTCATGATTCATGATTAATGATTCAATTCATGATTCAATTCATGATTCATGATTCAATTCATGATTCATGATTCGATTCATGATTCATGATTCAATTCATGATTCATGATTTAATTCATGATTCATGATTTCATTCATGATTCAAGATTCGATTCAGGATTCATTATGCATGATTCAATTCATGATTCATTTCATGATTCATAATTCGATTCATGATTCATGATTCAATTCATGATTCATGATTTAATTCATAATTCATGATTTGATTCATGATTCATGATTCAATTCATGATTCATGATTCATGATTCAATTCATGATTCATAATTCAATTCATGATTCATGATTCATGATTCGATTCATGATTCATGATTCTTGATTCGATACATGATTAATGATTCAATTCATGATTCATGATTCATACTTTGATTCATTTCATGATTAATGATTCAATTCATGATTCATGATTGGATTCAGGGTTTATGATTCATGATTCGATTTATGATTAATGATTCAATTCATGATTCATGATTCATGATTGGAATCATAATTCGTGATTCATGATTCGATTCATGATTTTATGATTCATGATTCAATTCATGATTCATGATTCGATTCATGATTCATGATTCATAATTCATGATTCAATTAATGATTCATGATTCATGATTTATGATTCAATTCATGATTCATGATTCAATTAATGATTTATGATTCGATTCATGATTCATGATCCATGTTTGGATTCATGATTCATGATTCATGAATCGATTCATGATTCATGATTCATGAATCGATTCATGATTCATGATTCATGAATCGATTCATGATTCATGATTCATGAATCGATTCATGATTCATGATTCGATTCATGATTAATGATTTGATTCATGATTCATGATTCGATTCATGATTTATGATTCAATTCATGATTCATGATTTATGATTTGATTCATGATTCATGATTCATGATTCATTTCATGATTAATGATTCAATTCATGATTCATGATTGGATTCATGATTCATGATTCAATTAATGATTTATGATTCGATTCATGATTCATGATTCATGATTCATGATTCAATTCATGATTTATGATTTGATTCATGATTCATGATTCGATTCATGATTCATGATTCATAATTCATGATTCGATTAATGATTCATGATTCATGATTCATGATTCAATTCATGATTCATGATTCAATTCATGATTCATGATTCAATTTATTATTTATGATTCATGATTCGAATCATGATTCATGATTCGATTCATGATGCATGATTCATAATTCATGATTCGATTAATGATTCATGATTCATGATTCATGATTCAATTCATGATTCATGATTCAATTCATGATTCATGATTCGATTCATGATTCATGATTCATGATGCGATTCATGATTCATGATTCGATTCATGATTCGATTCATGATTAATGATTTAATTCATGATTAATGATTCATGATTCGATTAATGATTCATAATTCATGATTCGATTAATGATTCATGATTCAATTCATGATTCATGATTCATACTTTGATTCATTTCATGATTAATGATTCAATTCATGATTCATGATTGGATTCAGGGTTTATGATTCATGATTTGATTTATGATTAATGATTCAATTCATGATTAATGATTCATGATTCGATTAATGATTCATAATTCATGATTCGATTCATGATTCATGATTCGATTCATGATTCATGATTCGATTCATGATTAATGAATCAAATCATGATTTATGATTTATGATTTGATTCATGATTCATGATTCATGATTCAATTCATGATTCATGATTTGATTCATGATACATGATTCAATTCATGATTCATTATTTATGATTCAATTCATGATTCAATTCATGATTCATGATTCAATTTATGATTCATGATTCGAATCATGATTCATGATTCAATTCATGATTCATGATTCAATTTATGATTCATGATTCGATTCATGACTCATGATTCAATTCATGATTCATGATTTAATTCATAATTCATGATTCAATTCATGATTCATGATTAATGATTCAATTCATGATTCAATTCATGATTCATGATTCAATTCATGATTCAATTCATGATTCATGATTAATGATTCAATTCATGATTCAATTCATGATTCATGATTCAATTCATGATTCATGATTCGATTCATGATTCATGATTCAATTCATGATTCATGATTTAATTCATGATTCATGATTTCATTCATGATTCAAGATTCGATTCAGGATTCATTATGCATGATTCAATTCATGATTCATTTCATGATTCATAATTTGATTCATGATTCATGATTCAATTCATGATTCATGATTTAATTCATAATTCATGATTTGATTCATGATTCATAATTCAATTCATGATTCATGATTCATGATTCAATTCATGATTCATAATTCAATTCATGATTCATGATTCATGATTCGATTCATGATTCATGATTCTTGATTCGATACATGATTAATGATTCAATTCATGATTCATGATTCATACTTTGATTCATTTCATGATTAATGATTCAATTCATGATTCATGATTGGATTCAGGGTTTATGATTCATGATTCGATTTATGATTAATGATTCAATTCATGATTCATGATTCATGATTGGAATCATAATTCGTGATTCATGATTCGATTCATGATTCATGATTCATGATTCAATTCATGATTCATGATTCGATTCATGATTCATGATTCATAATTCATGATTCAATTAATGATTCATGATTCATGATTTATGATTAAATTCATGATTCATGATTCAATTAATGATTCATGATTCGATTCATGATTCATGATCCATGTTTGGATTCATGATTCATGATTCATGAATCGATTCATGATTCATGATTCATGAATCGATTCATGATTCATGATTCATGAATCGATTCATGATTCATGATTCATGAATCGATTCATGATTCATGATTCGATTCATGATTAATGATTTGATTCATGATTCATGATTCGATTCATGATTTATGATTCAATTCATGATTCATGATTTATGATTTGATTCATGATTCATGATTCATGATTCATTTCATGATTAATGATTCAATTCATGATTCATGATTGGATTCATGATTCATGATTCAATTAATGATTTATGATTCGATTCATGATTCATGATTCATGATTCAATTCATGATTTATGATTTGATTCATGATTCATGATTCGATTCATGATTCATGATTCATAATTCATGATTCGATTAATGATTCATGATTCATGATTCATGATTCAATTCATGATTCATGATTCAATTCATGATTCATGATTCAATTTATTATTTATGATTCATGATTCGATTCATGATTCATGATTCGATTCATGATGCATGATTCATAATTCATGATTCGATTAATGATTCATGATTCATGATTCATGATTCAATTCATGATTCATGATTCAATTCATGATTCATGATTCGATTCATGATTCATGATTCATGATGCGATTCATGATTCATGATTCGATTCATGATTCGATTCATGATTAATGATTTAATTCATGATTAATGATTCATGATTCGATTAATGATTCATAATTCATGATTCGATTAATGATTCATGATTCAATTCATGATTCATGATTCATACTTTGATTCATTTCATGATTATTGATTCAATTCATGATTCATGATTGGATTCAGGGTTTATGATTCATGATTCGATTTATGATTAATGATTCAATTCATGATTCATGATTCATGATTGGAATCATAATTCATGATTCATGATTCGATTCATGATTCATGATTCATGATTCAATTCATGATTCATGATTCGATTCATGATTCATGATTCATAATTCATGATTCAATTAATGATTCATGATTCATGATTTATGATTCAATTCATGATTCATGATTCAATTAATGATTCATGATTCGATTCATGATTCATGATCCATGTTTGGATTCATGATTCATGATTCATGAATCGATTCATGATTCATGATTCATGAATCGATTCATGATTCATGATTCATGAATCGATTCATGATTCATGATTCGATTCATGATTCATGATTCGATTCATGATTAATGATTTGATTCATGATTCATGATTCGATTCATGATTAATGATTCAATTCATGATTCATGATTTATGATTTGATTCATGATTCATGATTCATGATTCATTTCATGATTAATGATTCAATTCATGATTCATGATTGGATTCATGATTCATGATTCAATTAATGATTTATGATTCGATTCATGATTCATGATTCATGATTCATGATTCAATTCATGATTTATGATTTGATTCATGATTCATGATTCGATTCATGATTCATGATTCATAATTCATGATTCGATTAATGATTCATGATTCATGATTCATGATTCAATTCATGATTCATGATTCAATTCATGATTCATGATTCAATTTATTATTTATGATTCATGATTCGATTCTTGATTCATGATTCGATTCATGATTCATGATTCATAATTCATGATTCGATTAATGATTCATGATTCATGATTCATGATTCAATTCATGATTCATGATTCAATTCATGATTCATGATTCGATTCATGATTCATGATTCATGATGCGATTCATGATTCATGATTCGATTCATGATTCGATTCATGATTAATGATTTAATTCATGATTAATGATTCATGATTCGATTAATGATTCATAATTCATGATTCGATTAATGATTCATGATTCGATTCATGATTCATGATTCCATTCATGATTAATGATTCAATTCATGATTTATGATTTATGATTTGATTCATGATTCATGATTCATGATTCTATTCATGATTAATGATTCAATTCATGATTCATAATTCAATTCATGATTCATGATTCGATTCAGGATTCATTATTCATGATTCAATTCATGATTCATTTCATGATTCATAATTCAATTCATGATTCATGATTCAATTCATGATTCATGACTCGATTCATGATTCATGATTCATGATGCAATTCATGATTCATGATTCGATTCATGATTCATGATTCAATTCATGATTCATTATTTATGATTCAATTCATGATTCAATTCATGATTCATGATTCAATTTATGATTCATGATTCGATTCATGATTCATGATTCGATTCATGATTCATGATTCAATTCATGATTCATGATTCAATTTATGATTCATGATTCGATTCATGATTCATGATTTAATTCATGATTCATGATTAATGATTCAATTCATGATTCAATTCATGATTCATGATTCAATTCATGATTCAATTCATGATTCATGATTAATGATTCAAATCATGATTTAATTCATGATTCATGATTTCATTCATGATTCATGATTCGATTCAGGATTCATTATGCATGATTCAATTCATGATTCATTTCATGATTCATAATTCGATTCATGATTCATGATTCAATTCATGATTCATGATTTAATTCATAATTCATGATTTGATTCATGATTCATGATTCAATTCATGATTCATGATTCATGATTCAATTCATGATTCATTTCATGATTCATGATTCAATTCATGATTCATAATTCAATTCATGATTCATGATTCATGATTCGATTCATGATTCATGATTCTTGATTCGATACATGATTAATGATTCAATTCATGATTCATGATTCATAATTCGATTCATGATTCATGATTCATGATACATGATTCAATTCATGATTCATGATTCGATTCATGATTCATGATTCAATTCATGATTAATGATTTATGATTCAATTCATGATTCATAATTCTATTCATGATTCATGATTCAATTCATGATTAATGATTTATGATTCAATTCATGATTCATGATTCAATTCATGATTCATAATTCGATTCATGATTCATGATTCATGATCCATGTTTGGATTCATGATTCATGATTCATGAATCGATTCATGATTCATGATTCATGAATCGATTCATGATTCATGATTCATGAATCGATTCATGATTCATGATTCATGAATCGATTCATGATTCATGATTCGATTCATGATTAATGATTTGATTCATGATTCATGATTCGATTCATGATTAATGATTCAATTCATGATTCATGATTTATGATTTGATTCATGATTCATGATTCATGATTCATTTCATGATTAATGATTCAATTCATGATTCATGATTGGATTCATGATTCATGATTCAATTAATGATTTATGATTCGATTCATGATTCATGATTCATGATTCATGATTCAATTCATGATTTATGATTTGATTCATGATTCATGATTCGATTCATGATTCATGATTCATAATTCATGATTTGATTAATGATTCATGATTCATGATTCATGATTCAATTCATGATTCATGATTCAATTCATGATTCATGATTCAATTTATTATTTATGATTCATGATTCATGATTCGATTCATGATTCATGATTCATAATTCATGATTCGATTAATGATTCATGATTCATGATTCATGATTCAATTCATGATTCATGATTCAATTCATGATTCATGATTCGATTCATGATTCATGATTCATGATGCGATTCATGATTCATGATTCGATTCATGATTCGATTCATGATTAATGATTTAATTCATGATTAATGATTCATGATTCGATTAATGATTCATAATTCATGATTCGATTAATGATTCATGATTCGATTCATGATTCATGATTCCATTCATGATTAATGATTCAATTCATGATTTATGATTTATGATTTGATTCATGATTCATGATTTTATTCATGATTAATGATTCAATTCATGATTCATGATTCAATTCATGATTCATGATTCGATTCAGGATTCATTATTCATGATTCAATTCATGATTCATTTCATGATTCATAATTCAATTCATGATTCATGATTCAATTCATGATTCATGATTCGATTCCTGATTCATGATTCATGATTCATGACTCGATTCATGATTCATGATTCATGATTCAATTCATGATTCACGATTCGATTCATGATACATGATTCAATTCATGATTCATTATTTATGATTCAATTCATGATTCATGATTCAATTTATGATTCATGATTCGATTCATGATTCATGATTCGATTCATGATTCATGATTCAATTCATGATTCATGATTCAATTTATGATTCATGATTCGATTCATGATTCATGATTTAATTCATGATTCATGATTTAATTCATAATTCATGATTAAATTCATGATTCATGATTAATGATTCAATTCATGATTCAATTCATGATTCATGATTCAATTCATGATTCAATTCATGATTCATGATTAATGATTCAAATCATGATTTAATTCATGATTCATGATTTCATTTATGATTCATGTTTCGATTCAGGATTCATTATGCATGATTCAATTCATGATTCATTTCATGATTCATAATTCGATTCATGATTCATGATTCAATTCATGATTCATGATTTAATTCATAATTCATGATTTGATTCATGATTCATGATTCAATTCATGATTCATGATTCATGATTCAATTCATGATTCATTTCATGATTCATGATTCAATTCATGATTCATAATTCAATTCATGATTCATGATTCATGATTCGATTCATGATTCATGATTCTTGATTCGATACATGATTAATGATTCAATTCATGATTCATGATTCATAATTCGATTCATGATTCATGATTCATGATACATGATTCAATTCATGATTCATGATTCGATTCATGATTCATGATTCAATTCATGATTAATGATTTATGATTCAATTCATGATTCATAATTCTATTCATGATTCATGATTCAATTCATGATTAATGATTTATGATTCAATTCATGATTCATGATTCAATTCATGATTCATAATTCGATTCATGATTCATGATTCAATTCATGATTCATGATTTAATTCATAATTCATGATTCGATTCATGATTCATGATTCAATTCATGATTCATGATTCATGATTCATGATTCAATTCATGATTCATGATTCAATTCATGATTCATGATTCATGATTCATAATTCAATTCATGATTAATGATTCGATTCATGATTCATGATTATTGATTCGATTCATGATTAATGATTCAATTCATGATTCATGATTCATGATTGGATTCATGATTCATGATTCATGATTCGCATTCATGATTCATGATTCATGATTCGATTCATGATTCATGATTCATGATGCGATTCATGATTCATGATTCGATTCATGATTCATGATTCGATTCATGATTAATGATTTAATTCATGATTATTGATTCATGATTCGATTAATGATTCATAATTCAGGATTCGATTCATGATTCATGATTCGATTCATGATTCATGATTCGATTCATGATTAATGATTCAATTCATGATTCATGATTTATGATTTGATTCATGATTCATGATTCATGATTCTATATATGATTAATGATTCAATTCATGATTCATGATTCATGATTCGATTCATTTCATGATTAATGATTCAATTCATGATTCATGATTGGATTCATGATTTATGATTCATGATTCGATTCATAATTCATGATTCATGATTCAATTCATGATTCATGATTCATAATTCATGATTCGATTAATGATTCATGATTCATGATTCATGATTCATGATTTGATTCATGATTCAATTCATGATTCATGATTTGATTCATGATTCATGATTCATGATTCATGATTTGATTCATGATTCAATTCATGATTCATGATTTGATTCATGATTCATGATTCATGATTCATGATTCGATTCATGATTCATGATTCATGATTCATGATTCAATTCATGATTTATGATTTGATTCATGATTCATGATTCGATTCATGATTCATGATTCATAATTCATGATTCGATAAATGATTCATAATTCATGATTCAATTCATGATTCATTATTCAATTCATTATTTATGATTCATGATTCGATTCATGATTTATGTTTCATGATTCATGATTCAATTCATAATTATTGATTCATTTCATGATTCATGATTCAATTCATGATTCATGATTCATGATTCGCATTCATGATTCATTATTCATAATTCATGATTCAATTAATGATTCATGATTCATGATTCATGATTCAATTCATGATTCATGATTCATGATTCAATTCATGATTCATGATTCAATTCATGATTAATGATTCATGATGCGATTCATGATTCATGATTCGATTCATGATTCATGATTAGACTCATGATTAATGATTTAATTCATGATTAATGATTCATGATTCGATTAATGATTCATAATTCATGATTCGATTCATGATTCATGATTCGATTCATGATTCATGATTCGATTCATGATTAATGATTCAATTTATGATTCATGATTTATGATTTGATTCATGATTCATGATTCATGATTCTATTCATGATTAATGATTCAATTCATGATTCCTGATTCATGATTCATGATTCGATTCATTTCATGATTAATGATTCAATTCATGATTCATGATTGGATTCATGATTTATGATTCATGATTCGATTCATGATTCATGATTCGATTTATGATTAATGATACAATTCATAATTCATGATTCATGATTGGAATCATGATTCATGATTCATGATTCGATTCATGATTCATGATTCATGATTCAATTCATGATTCATGATTCGATTCATGATTCATGATTCATAATTCATGATTCAATTAATGATTCATGGTTCATGATTTATGATTCAATTCATGATTCATGATTCAATTAATGATTCATGATTCGATTCATGATTCATGATACATGATTGGATTCATGATTCATGATTCATGAATCGATTCATGATTCATGATTCGATTCATGATTAATGATTCAATTCATGATTCATGATTCGATTCATGATTCATGATTCATGATTCAATTCATGATTAATGATTCAATTCTTGATTCATGATTCATGATTGGATTCATGATTCATGATTCATGATTCGATTCATGATTCATAATTCTTGATTCATGATTCGATTCATGATTCATGATTCATAATTCATGATTCAATTAATGATTCTTGATTCAATTCATGAATCATGATTCGATTCATGATTCATGATTCATGATTCGATATATGAATCATGATTTGATTCATGTTTCATGATTCATGATTCGATTCATGATTAATGATTTAATTCATTAATCATGATTCATGATTCATGATTCGATTCATGATTCATGATTCATGATTCGATTCATGATTCTGATTCATGATTTGATTCATGATTCATGATTTGATTCAGGATTCATTATTCATGATTCAATTCATGATTCATTTCATGATTCATAATTCAATTCATGATTCATGATTCAATTCATGATTCATGATTCGATTCCTGATTCATGATTCATGATTCATGACTCGATTCTTGATTCATGATTCATGATTCAATTCATGATTCATGATTCGATTCATGATTCATGATTCAATTCATGATTCATGATTTATGATTCAATTCATGATTCAATTCATGATTCATGATTCAATTTATGATTCATGATTCGATTCATGATTCATGATTCAATTCATGATTCATGATTCAATTTATGATTCATGATTCGATTCATGATTCATGATTCATTCATGATTCATGATTTAATTCATAATTCATGATTCAATACATGATTCATGATTAATGATTCAATTCATGATTCAATTCATGATTCATGATTCAATTCATGATTCAATTCATGATTCATGATTAATGATTCAATTCATGATTCAATTCATGATTCATGATTCAATTCATGATTCATGATTCGATTCATGATTCATGATTCGATTCATGATTAATGAATCAAATCATGATTTATGATTTATGATTTGATTCATGATTCATGATTCATGATTCAATCATGATTCATGATTTGATTCATGATACATGATTCAATTCATGTTTCATTATTTATGATTCAATTTATGATTCAATTCATGATTCATGATTCAATTTATGATTCATGATTCGAATCATGATTCATGATTCAATTCATGATTCATGATTCAATTTATGATTCATGATTCGATTCATGACTCATGATTCAATCATGATTCATGATTTAATTCATAATTCATGATTCAATTCATGATCATGATTAATGATTCAATTCATGATTCAATTCATGATTCATGATTCAATTCATGATTCAATTCATGATTCATGATTAATGATTCAATTCATGATTCAATTCATGATTCATGATTCAATTCATGATTCATGATTCAATTCATGATTCATGATTTAATTCATGATTCATGATTTCATTCATGATTCAAGATTCGATTCAGGATTCATTATGCATGATTCAATTCATGATTCATTTCATGATTCATAATTCGATTCATGATTCATGATTTAATTCATAATTCATGATTTGATTCATGATTCATGATTCAATTCATGATTCATGATTCAATTCATGATTCATAATTCAATTCATGATTCATGATTCATGATTCGATTCATGATTCATGATTCATACTTCGATTCATTTCATGATTAATGATTCAATTCATGATTCATGATTGGATTCAGGGTTTATGATTCATGATTCGATTTATGATTAATGATTCATTCATGATTCATGATTCATGATTGGAATCATAATTCATGATTCATGATTCGATTCATGATTCATGATTCATGATTCAATTCATGATTCATAAATCATGATTTATGATTCAATTCATGATTCATGATTCAATTAATGATTCATGATTCGATTCATGATTCATGATCCATGTTTGGATTCATGATTCATGATTCATGAATAGATTCATGATTCAGGATTCATGAATCGATTCATGATTCATGATTCATGATTCATGATTCGATTCATGATTAATGATTTGATTCATAATTCATGATTCGATTCATGATTAATGATTAATTCATGATTCATGATTGGATTCATGATTCATGATTCAATTAATGATTATGATTCGATTCATGATTCATGATTCATAATTCATGATTCAATTCATGATTTATGATTTGATTCATGATTCATGATTCGATTCATGATTCATGATTCATAATTCATGATTCGATTAATGATTCATGATTCATGATTCATGATTCAATTCATGATTCATGATTCAATTCATGATTCATGATTCAATTTATTATTTATGATTCATGATTCGATTCATGATTCATGATTCAATTCATGATTCATGATTCAATTCATGATTCATGATTCGATTCATGATTCATGATTCATGATGCGATTCATGATTCATGATTCGATTCATGATTCATGATTCGATCATGATTAATGATTTAATTCATGATTAATGATTCATGATTCGATTAATGATTCATAATTTCATGATTCGATTAATGATTCATTGATTCGATTCATGATTCATGATTCCATTCATGATTAATGATTCAATTCATGATTTATGATTTATGATTTGATTCATGATTCATGATTCATGATTCTATTCATGATTAATGATTCAATTCATGATTCATGATTCAATTCATGATTCATGATTCGATTTCAGGATTCATTATTCATGATTCAATTCATGATTCATTTCATGATTCATAATTCAATTCATGATTCATGATTCAATA